>NW_016997319.1:0-575 GCF_001483705.2 Eufriesea mexicana | reverse complement strand
CCCCCCCCCCCCCCCATGAGCCGAGCAGAATATTCTAGAGCGCAGTGGAGCGCTGCAATCCGCCGCCCTGGTGTGTATTGAACAAAAGTCAAAGATATCCTGACCCAACCTTACCAAACGTAGCCTAACCCAAAATTATGTGCCGAGGCCACAATTGCTGGCCTCCCCTAAGCAAGGCAAAACATGTTAAGGGCACAGTAGAGCGCAGAAACCTAACGAATGGCAGAGTATAGCACAAATCAAGCCAATCCCGGCCAGACCCAGCACTAACCTACCATAACAAAACATAACATAGCACAACCTATCGTGTCACTGCCACTACTGCTGGCCTCCACATATCCCAGCAGATCACATTCGAGTGGAGTAAAGCGCAGAGATCCATAGAATCGCAGTATACATCAGAAAAGTGAAATCTACCGAAACGTAACCCAAAGCAACGTAACCAAACCAAACGTAGCCTAACTGAACATAACGTGCCGCTGCTGCCATTGGTGGACACACCAGAGTCAAGAAGAATATACTGCAGCATAGTAGACCGCAGAGGACCACCGCTCTGCAGTGTAGAGCACAAAAGT
>NW_016997318.1:0-1018 GCF_001483705.2 Eufriesea mexicana | reverse complement strand
TAGGCTATGTTTGGTAGTGCTAAGTTTGGTTAGGTTAAGATAGGGTACATTTGACTTTTGTGCGGCAAACTGCTTTCGGTGGATTTCTCCGCTCTAATGTGCTCCAATGTGCCCAGCTTCGCCCTGAGGAGGCCAGAAATAGCGCCCCCTGCATGTCTGACTGTGTTTGGATACGTTTGGTCGGTTTATGTCGGCATGGGTAAGGTAAGGATAGCTTTTATTTTTCTGCTATACACTGCGATTATATGGATTTCTGTGCCGCAGCGTCCTGTAATACGTTCTACATATCGCTGGGGAGGCCAGCAAACGTGGTTGCGGCACGTAAGGTTAAGTTACGTTAGTTTGGGTTAGGTTCGGATATAATTGACTATTCTGCTGTGCACTGCGGTTCCATGGATTGCTGGGCCCTACTCTCCCATAATATGTTCTGCATATCGCTGGGTAGGCCAGCAATAGTGGTCACAGCATGTTAGCTTGGGCTAGGCAGCGTTTGGTTGGGAAATGTTTGTCTGGGTGGGGTTTGGTTAGCTTTGACTTTCGTGTTTTATACTGTTAATCGGAGAAATTCTTCGCTCTACTCTGCTCTGCTACACTCAACTCGAATCTGGGGTGGCCAGCGATGGTGGTCGCGGCGTGTTACTTTGAGTTGTATACGTTTGGCTATGTTACGTATTGCTAGTGTAGGAAAGGATAGCTTTAACTTCTGTGCTATGCACTGCTGTTCGTTGGATTTCTACACTTTACGTTGCTCTACTATACTCCGCTCGAGCCTCGGGAGGCCAGCAATAGAGCTCGCGCCGCGTCATGTTTGGTTTGGTTACGTCTGCGTACGTTATGTTACGTTGGGTTAGGACAGAATTGCTTTGACTCTTGAACTATACGCTGCCATTCGATGGGCTTCTGCGCTTTACTGTGCTCTAATATGTCCCGCTTGGCGCTGTGGACGCCAGCAATTGTGTTCTCGGCACGTTACGTTGAGTTAGGCTTCGTTTGACTAGGTTAGGGTATGCCACGATAG
>NW_016997317.1:0-616 GCF_001483705.2 Eufriesea mexicana | reverse complement strand
ACTATCCACTAATATCGTGGTGAGCTATCTTCCTTCCATAAATAAGGAGGAAAGATTCTATTGGCGTGCTATAGCCATTGGACTGCCATAGAGTCTTGATGGAAAATTCAATTTTATTGACATTTTCGAACAACACCGTGGTGAGCCCACTTCCTTGCGTAAGTAAGGAGGAAAGATGCTTTTTGAGTGCTATAGCCACTACAATGATATAGATTGTGGCTGCAAAATACAATTTTGTAGACATTTTCGACTAATATCGTGGTGAGCTAACTTCCCTGCGTAAGCAAGGAGGAAACATTATGTTGGCGTGCTCTAGTCATTGCAAAACTATAGAATCTGGAAGAGAAATTCAAATTTGTTGTCATTTACGACTAATATTTTCGACTAATATCACGGTGACTATCTTTCTTTCATAAATAAGGAGGAAGGATTCAATTGGCGTGCTATATCCATTGCAATGCTGCATAATCTGGCTGGAAAATCCAATTTTATTGACAATCTCGGCTAATAACGCTGCGAGCTAACTTTCTTGCATAAATAAGGGGGAAAGGTACTATTGGCGTGCTATAGGCATCGCAAAGCTATAGAATCTTCCTGGAAAATTCAATTTTATTGA
>NW_016997316.1:0-576 GCF_001483705.2 Eufriesea mexicana | reverse complement strand
ACAAGGCTACTTTTCCAAGGTTGGAAAAATACAAGTGTCAGAGGAGTCTTTATTTGGATGGAGTCACCCTGCATCGGGATCTACGTTTGTTTCGAGGAAACATCGAGATTATCAATTTTCGAAGCAGGACTGATTGTGAGTGACGCAATGGGTCGTCATAGGGCCCATAAGAACCTGGCTGAAGGGTTCGAGGGGGTTTTTAGACAATCTACCGTCTGCATCGCGCGTCTCAGAAGACTCGAGTCTCCGCGCATTTGTACCGCAAGGGAATAAAATATAATCAAAGTTAACCCTTTGCACTCGACGAATTTTTGCCCAACGAAGGATAGGAGTTGAAAGATTTTCTGTTACAAAGCTGACGATATTTTTCTGAGCAGGAATAAGAAATCGTATGGTAATTAGCACGTAGAATTATTTGATCTCGATACCTCGTACACCGGTACATTATCTGAAATTTTACGTATTCATGAATATCCAACTTCGAAATTTCATCAAACGGTGACTGAAGGGCGTCTCTCGAGTGCAAAGGGTTAAAAGTTCAATCCGATTTTCTTACCACAAGATAGTTATTTCTTT
>NW_016997315.1:0-1736 GCF_001483705.2 Eufriesea mexicana | reverse complement strand
CTAACGTGCCGAGACCAGTATTCCTGGCATCCCCAGAGTCAAGCAGAATATTATAGAGCACATCGGAACGCAGACGTCCACCGAATAGCAGTGTATAGCACAAAAGTCAAAGCCATACTGTCCTACCTTAGCCAAACGAGGAATAACCAAACGTAACGTAACCCTAACTATCGTGCCGCGGCCACTACTGTTGGCCTCCCCAGAGCCGAGCAGTAAATATTACAGGAGAATAGAGCGCAGAAATCCATAGAATCGCAGTTTATAGCAGGAAAGTCAAAGCTACGCAGACCTAACCTGTCCGAACCTAACCAAGCCAAACGTAGTATAACTCAACCTAACGTGCCGAGGAGGATAACGCTGCCCTACCTATTGCAAGATGAAAATATTGGAGCACTGTAGAGCGTAGAAACCCAACGGATAGCACTGTGTAGCACAAAAGTGAAAGCTATCGTATCCTAGCTTAAGCAAACGTAATGTAACGAAGCGTAACATAACAAAGCTTAACGTGCCGAGACGACAATTGCTGGCCGCCTGAGAGCCAAGAAAAAAATATTAGAGAACAGTAGAGCGCAGGAATCAAACGAATAGCAGTGTACAGCACGAAAGTCAGAGCTACCCTAACCGAACTGAACCTAACCTCGTCTAACAAAAGGTAATGTAACCAAACGTAACGTGCCGAGAATACTAACGCCATCATCTCCATAGCAAAGCAGAAAATATTAGAGCGCTGTAGAGCGCAGAAATCAACCGAATCGCAGTGTACAGCACTAAAGTCGCAGCTATCCTGTCCTAACCTAAACCAACGTAACATTACCAAACGTAAGATAACTCAACCTAACGTGCCTACATCACTATTGCTGACCACCCCAGAGCAAAGCAGAATATGCCAGAGCACAGGAAAGCGCAGAAATCCGCCGCACTGGAGTGCAAAACACAAAAGCCACGGATATCCTGGCATAACATGACACAACCTGACCTAGCCAAATAAAGTCAAGCTCATCCTAACGTACCGATACCATCATTTCTGGTACCGGCAGCGCCAAGCAGGGCATATTAGGGCACAGTAAAGCGTAGAAATCAAGCGAAGTGCTGTGTACACCACACAGGTCATAGCTATCCTAGCCTAACGTAGCCAAGCATAGCATAACCAAGCGTAACGTAACCAAACCTAACGTGCCTAGCCGACTATTACTGAGCTACCCAGAGCATATCGGAACAAATCAGAGCGCAGGAGAGCGCAGAACTACACCGTATAGCAGTATATAGCACAAAACTTCAAGCCATCGCTTCCTAACCTAACCAAACGTAACACAATCGAACGCAACATATCTCAGCCTAACGTCCCGAGAGCACTACTCCTGGCCACCCCATAGCCAAGCAGAGTTTACTACAGCACAGTAGAGCGCACAAATCCGTCTAATAGCCTTGTACAGCACAAATGTCAGAGCCATTCTAACCAAACTTAGCCTAACCTGTCTTGACAGAGCGCAACATAACTAAACATATCGTGCCCAGACCAATATTGCTGGGCTTTCCAGTACCAAGCCGACCGCACTAGAGCTCTGCAGAGCGCTGAAATTCACCCAACAGCAGCGCATAGCAGAAAAGTCAAAGCTATCACCTCCTAACCCCGCCGATCGTAACATAGCCGAACGTGAACGATCACATTATGTCGTGCTCCGACCACGATTCATGTCGTACCCAGAGACAAGCAGAACATACTAGAGCGGAGTAGA
>NW_016997314.1:0-531 GCF_001483705.2 Eufriesea mexicana | reverse complement strand
AATGTTAGAGAACACCCCGAAAACATTCAGTAATTTAAACAGCTATTCAGGCACATTAAACCACCTGACGGATAAATCGAACCAATTTCAATATACGCATACAATAGATATGGCAAGGTCATAGGGACCAACCTAAATTCAAATAATAGGATGTATCTCGCTCGCGATGACATGGTTGTTCCTCGTTAATAAATTAGAACTAAAAATATGTTTACCTACAAATCTCTGTATAAATATATTACGTGGCAAAGTCAAGAAAAACCAAACCGGGCACAAAATAGTATCGCTCAAGTTACACCAACCGCAACTTCACCACCAATCAAAGTATATGCCCCTATGTTGGAGACCAACAGCAACCCAGGTGTTACATTTGAAGAGGACCACCCATGAACCGTGACTGTAGAGCCAAGAATAGATACGTTTCACAAGTCCATCCTCAAGAGACGAGTTTGAGGCGCCAAATTCAGACTAAGGATGGGGGAACATGACATCCCAAAACGCCCAACTGACGTCATCCGGACCAGCCCTCAT
>NW_016997313.1:0-793 GCF_001483705.2 Eufriesea mexicana | reverse complement strand
TGCTTGTGTTAGATTACGTTTGTTTATGTTACGATTGATTATGTTAGGTGAGGGTAGCTTTGACTATAGGCCTATAGTGTGCTATTCGGTGGATCCCTGCGCCTAAGAGTGCTCTGATGTTTTCAGCCTGACGCTGGGAGGGCCAGCAACAGTGGTCTCGGCACATAATGTTGTGTCGGGTTTCGTTCGAATAGATTGGGTTGGACCATGTTTGGTTAGTGTAACATAAACTTTTGTGCCGCACGCGGCCATATTGTGGATTTCGGCGATCTACTGAGCCCTAATATATCCTGCACGGCTCTGAGGAGGGCAGCAATAGCAGTATCGGCATGTTAGGTTTAGTTTGGTTATCTCCCGTTAGGTTCGGTTGACTTGGGTTGTGTTTGGGTAGCTCTGACTTTTCTGACATACACTACGATTCTATGGATTTCTCGGATCTACTCCCCATTAATGTGTTCTACTGGGAACTGCGAAGGCCAGAAATAGTTGACTCGGCAAGCTACGATCAGCTAGGCTACGTTGGCTTTTGCCCCTTTTGGTCAGTTTTGGAGAGGGCAGCTTCGACTTTAATGCTGTAGTTTGCTTCAAGATGGATTCCTGCGCCCTTGGCTGCTCGAATATCTTCAGCTTCGCTGTGGGAAGGCCACCAATAGTGACCTCGGCACGTTATGTTGTGACATGGTACGTTGGGTTAGGTTGGGTCAGGAAAAGTATGGTTAGGGTAACCCTAACTTTTGTCCTGTGCACGGCCATTCGATGGATTTCTGCGCTCTACTGTGCCCTAGTATATCTT
>NW_016997312.1:0-616 GCF_001483705.2 Eufriesea mexicana | reverse complement strand
TGCTTGTCTCTGGGGAAGCCAGCAATAGTGTTTCTGGCACGTTAGGTTTAGCTACTCTACGTTCGGCTCGGTTAGGTTAGGTATGGTTAGGACAGGATATCTTTGACTTTTGTGCTATGCGCAGAAGTTTTGTGACATTCTGCGCTCTGTTCACACTACAGCACTAGTGGTCATGGCACGATAGGTTGTGATAGGCTACGTTCGCTTGGGCTACGTTTGGTTAGGTTACGTTTATTTGGGATAGGTTGGGATATCTTTGACTTTAGTAGAGTGCACTGCGATTCTATGGACCTCTGCGTTCTTCTCACCTCTAACAAGCCCTGCTTGGCGATGTGTGGTCCAGCAGTACTGGGATAGGCACGTTAGATTGGGATTGGCTGCGTTTCGTTGTGTTAGGTTATGCCACGTTAGGTTATGATGTCTTCTACTTTTCCCTTTTACAATCCAATACGGCGAATTTCTGCGGTCTTCTATGCTCGAGTGTATTCTGCCTGGCTCTGGGGTGGTCAGCAATAGAGGTGTAGGAGCATTAGGTGGAGCTAGGTTACGTACAAATATGCTACGTCTTGTTAATTTAGGATAGGATAACTTTGACCTTTGTGCTATACACTGCTAT
>NW_016997311.1:0-373 GCF_001483705.2 Eufriesea mexicana | reverse complement strand
TTGCGATCTACTGCGTTCTAGTATGTTCTTCCTGGATCTCTGGAGGCCAGCACTATTGGTCTCGTCACGTTATGTTGTGTTACACTAAGTTTCGATAGGTTAGGGTAGGCAAAGCTAACTCAGGATATGTTTGACTTTTGTGCTATACACCGCAATGCGGGGGATTTCTGCGCTCTGCTGTGCTATAGTGTATTCTGCTTGGCTCTGGGGTAGCCAGGAAAAGTGTTCTCGTCATGTTAGGTTGAGATAGGGTGCGTTCGATTGTATTACGTTTGGCAAGGAGAGGAGATGCTACTTTGTGGAGTACACCGCCAGTCTGTGGGATTCTGCGAACCAATGTGCTCTAATATGCTCTGCTTGGCTCTGGGAAGGC
>NW_016997310.1:0-465 GCF_001483705.2 Eufriesea mexicana | reverse complement strand
AATAGTGGTCTCGGCTCATTAACATGTGCGTTGTTACGTACGATTACGTTACGTTTGGCTAGGTTAAGATACGGTACCCTTGACTTCTGCGCTATGCACTGCTATTCGTTGGATTTCTGCCCTCTACTATGTTATAACACGTTCTGCATGGCTCTGTGTAGGCCAGCAACATTGGCTTCCCCACAACATGTTGAGTTACACTACGTATGGATAGGCTAGGATCGGTCAGTTTGGACCGAAGTATGTTATATTTTTGTGCTGTACACTGCTATCCACGGATTTCTGCGCTCTACGGTGTTCTAATATTTTCTGCTTGGCTCTAGGGTGGCCAGCAATAGTGGTCGCAGTTGGTTAGGTTCAGTTATGCCACGCTTGGCTACGTTATGGTTGTATATATTAGGATAGGGTTGCTTTGACTTATGTGCAATACACTGATTTTCGGTGGATTTGTGCGCTCTAGTATGC
>NW_016997309.1:1120-1551 GCF_001483705.2 Eufriesea mexicana | reverse complement strand
AACGTGTCCTGTTCGGCTCTGGAGAGGTCAGCAAAGATGGTGTAGGCACGTTAGGTTATGCTATGTCCGCTTGGTTATGTTACGTTTGGCAGGTTAGGAAAATATATCTTCGTCTTTTGCATTATACACTGCTATTCGGAGGATTGCCGCGCTCTTCATTGCTCTACTATACCCTGCTCGACTCTGGAGAGAACAGCAGTAGCGGCCGTTTGAGTTACGTTACGTTGGTTAGGATGGCTTTGAGTTTAGTGATGTACACTGCCATTCGGATGATTTATGCCCTCTACTGCGCTCTGATATGATCTGCTTGTCTCTGTGGAGACCGGCACTGGTGGTATCGGCACGTTAGTTTGAGGTACGTTAAGCTTGGCTTGGCTACGTTGGGCGAGTTTGTCTAAGATTGCCTTAATTTGGTGCTATACACTGCTGTT
>NW_016997309.1:0-1039 GCF_001483705.2 Eufriesea mexicana | reverse complement strand
CAGTCTACGTTTGATTTGGTTGTGTTAAGGTAAGTTAGGTAACGATATTTCCGACTTTTGTGCTATACACAGCACTGTGGTGTCTTTCTGCGCTCAACTGTGCTCTAGTACATTCTTCTTGACACTGGGGAGGCAAGCAATAGCGGCCACGGCACGTTAGGTTTAGTTAAGCTTCGTTCGGTTGTGTTACGTATGGATATGTTACGATATGGTAGCTTCGACTATTGTGTTGTGCACTGCGATTCGGTTGATTTCTGCGCTCTACTCCCGTATAATATGTTCTACTTAGCGCTTCTGAGGCCAGCAATAGTGGCCCCGGCACGTTAGGCTTAATTAGGTTAGGTTTGGCTCGGCTGGAGCGGCTACGTTTGGTCGGGACAGCTGTGACTTTGGTGCTATGCGCTGCCATTCGTTCGATATCTGTGATCTGCATTGCTCTACTCGACTCTGCTTGTCTGTGGAGAGGACAGGAATAGTGGTCGTGGCAAGTTTGGTTCAGTTAGGATACTTTTGGCCTTACTGTGTAGGTTAAGTTTGGTCAGGATGGCTTTGAGTTTTGTGCTATACACTGCTATAGGGTAGACTTCTGCGCTCTACTGTGCTCTAGTATATTCTGCTTGGCTATGGGGAGGCCAGCCGTAGTGCTTTCGGAAATTTAGGCTGAGTTCGTTGCGTTTGGTTATGTCACGTTTGTTGAGGTAAGGATAGGGTAGCTTAGACCATTATGCTGTACGCTGCTCCTCGGTGGACTTCTGAAGTGTACATGGCTCTAATATATTCTGCTCGACTCTTAATAGTGGTCGCGGGACGTCAGGTTGAGCCTTTATACGTTCGGTTAGGAGAGGTTCGGTCGTGTTTGCTTGGGATAGCTTTGACTTTTGTGCTCTGCGCTGCTGTACTCTCGGTCCCAGCGTCCCACATTTTTTCTGCTATACTCTGCTTGAATCATTTCGGGCCAGTAATAGTGGCAGCGGCGCCACACTGTGGGTTCCGTTACGCTGGGTTATGTAACGTTTGGCCAGGTTAGGAGGGGATAGCT
>NW_016997308.1:0-558 GCF_001483705.2 Eufriesea mexicana | reverse complement strand
CGGTGGAATTCTGCGCCCTACTGTGACTAAGTTTTCCCTGCTTTGCTCTGGGAATTCCACAAATAGTGGCCGCGGCGCCTCAGTACGTGTTAGGTTACGTTTTGTTAGGTTACGTTTGTTTGGGCTATGTTGAGATACCTTTAGCTTTCGTGATATGCAATGACATTTTATGGACGTCAGTGAACTGTTCTCCTTTAATGTGCCTTGGTTGATGACGGGGCGGCCATCAATATTTGTCTCGGCACGTTAGGTCGAGGTGGGATACGTTTGGTTATGTTGTGTTAGCTTTGGTAAGGCTTGGATGGCTTCGAATTTTCTGCTGGACGCTGCGATTCTAGGTATTTCTGCGCCCGACACTCATCTCTTATGCTCTGCTTGGCTCTGTGGAGGCCAGCAATACTGGTCGCGGCACGATGGGCATAGTTATTCAACGTTTGGTTAGGTCAGGTTAGGTCTGCTTAGGTCAGGATATCATTGACTTTTGTGTTGTACATTGCTATTTGGTGGCTTTGTTCGCTGTCCTGTACACTACTAAACACTGCTCGACTCTGGGGAGAC
>NW_016997307.1:0-393 GCF_001483705.2 Eufriesea mexicana | reverse complement strand
TTCGACTAGTATCGTGGTGAGATATCTTTCTTGCATAAATAAGAAGTTACATTCTATTGGCTTTGCTATAGAATCTGGCTGGAAAGTTCAATTTTATTGGCATTTTCGACTTATATCGTGGTGAGCTAACATTCGTGCATAAACAAGTTGGAAAGATTCCATTGGCGTGTTATTGCCATTGCAATGCTATAGAATCTGGCTGTAAAGTTCAATTTTATTGACATTTTCGACTAATATCGTGGTGAGCTACCTTCCTTCCCTAAGTAAGGAGTAAAGAACCTTCTGGAGAGCTAGAGCCATTGCAATGCCCTGGAATCTGCCTGGAAAGTCCAATTTTATTGACAGTTTCGGCTAATGTCGCGGTGAGATATCTTTCTTGCATAAATAAGAAGT
>NW_016997306.1:0-1628 GCF_001483705.2 Eufriesea mexicana | reverse complement strand
AAGACAACCGTGTCTCTGAGGTCTCGAACCGAACTGCTTTAGAGAGAACCCGTGTCTCTCAGATCTCGAACCGAAGTGGTTTAGAGAGAACACGTGTCTCTCAGAGCTCGAACCGAAGTGAGCTCCTCGATCTTCCTGAGATCGGCTTTAGGAAAAATCGGGAGCTCGCCAAATATGATTGGCTGTTTTTGACCAATGGCGTTCTCTTAGTTCGCAAATCGGTCACCTCGAAGGAAAGGAAGGTTCACCCAAACGAAGACGGTGGTGAAGGGAACCCTCTCCTTAAAGCTATGTGGGGTCCACCCGCGCGCTAGTGACCTCATCAGCCATTTATGGTCCCTCACTAGGGCCTGAGACTTCCAACGTGTGCAGACCACGTGGAACCCTCATGCCTATTGTCAGCCAAGTCTTGAGAGCCGTCGCCTAATTTCGTTAAATTAGGGTTTTCAAGTTCGCAATTATGGTTCTATCTCAAACACCTCACATTTTCTCAGAGTCATACCTATTTCATTACATTCCCGCACGTATGATGTAAGCCAATTCGATAATCATCGACTAAGCTAAATCATTCGATAATTGTCGAGATCGAGCTACTCGGAGTTCTTGACCCGAGTTTGAACAACTGACGTTACAGTTCGCGGAGGAGACATGTCAACCCTAACCTAGTTGTCACAGTGCAAGGGTTAAGGCACCCCCGTATGGATGTGGACCGAAGAAAGAAATGCAGTATCTGAGGATCACATAGAATTTTGGATTTTGTACGAAAGTTCGGCAAAGCAGGCTGGTCCATGATTCATAGTCTATCTTGTAAATTAAACACGACGCGTCGCTAACGAGCGAAAGATGGTAGAAACTTTTGGAGCACAGCCGACCACGCCGCGAAGATTAGCACGGTTACTTAGAAAAGCGACCGATGTTTTTCATTCCACGACGCAGACGTTGCACGGTTGATTAATAATTTACTTCGCTACACGGTGTCACTGATAAATGAAAGCATATTGGACAGAGAACTAATTAAGCAGCGTAATAAACGTTTTGCGCGTTGCATTAATTACGCCGGCGTGTTGACGCGATAACGCCGCGGCCCATAATGAATGTAAAACTGCTCATTAAATTGGGAATTTTAAATACGTGCGTCGATAGCGCGTCGTGGACTTTTCACGCGGCCGCTTATTAAAATTGTAACGTTAATAGAGACCGGGTCCGTCGCGGTTCTTCGAAACTTTGTATAATCCCGAAAAATAATTGCCAGCGCAAATATTTTCCCTTCGCATTTCTAACTTTCCTCCAATCGAACGAATTTCGTCTTGAAATCAGCTTTTGTTATCGTGTTTGCGTTATCAACCACGCTTAGCGTTTGAAATACAATGAACCGGTGAATGTGGCCTGGAAATGTCTGAAGTCGATTTTCGTGACGGAGAGATTCGTTCGAATAGAATGGCGAAATTTCACAGTTTTGATATGGAATTAATGATACCGCGAAGATAGTAAATATCAATAGAATAACGAGTAATGGTAATAATACTGATTGTATATTGAAAAGTTTATGAAAATAAAAAAAAATATGTATTAAAAATCGGGATCCAAGTCTTTTCATGATGGATTATGGTTACGTACCTTTCTCAGCT
>NW_016997305.1:0-293 GCF_001483705.2 Eufriesea mexicana | reverse complement strand
TCACGTTTGGCTAGGTTTGGATGTGCTACGTTGACCTTTGTGCCTTACACTGCTATTCGGTGGATTTTTGTGACCATGTGAGCTCCACTTCAATCCGCTTTGCTCCAGTGCGTCCAGGAGCAGTGGTCGCGGCACGTCATGTTGGGTTACGCTGCACTTGGTTGGGTTAGGTTAGGTCAGGTTAAAACGGGATATCTGCAGCTCTTGTGCTATTCACTGCAATGTGCTGGATTTCTGCGCTATACTGCGCTGTAACATATTCTGCATGGCCTTGGGGAGACCAGGAGTTGTGG
>NW_016997304.1:9651-10126 GCF_001483705.2 Eufriesea mexicana | reverse complement strand
CATACATCCATGCACTCTTACATCCATACATTCATACATACGTACATCCATACATGCATACACCCATATATCCGTACATCCATACATACATCCATACATCCATGCACACATCCATGCATACATCCACGCATACATCCATACTCTCATCCATAAAAGCATCCGTACATACACCCATTCTTCCGTCCATTCAGGCATCCATTCGTCCACCGACATATCCATACATCCATGCCGCCGTACATCCAAATATTCTTACACCCATACATCCATGCATACATACATCCGTACATGCATAACGGAAATACGGACATACATTCAACATCCAAGCATACAAACGTCCATACATTAATACATCCATCCATCCATACATCCATCCATTCATACGCCCATCCATTCATACCTACATACATCCACACAGCCATACATCAACAAATCCATCCATCCATGCACTCATCAATCCATACGTACATCCATACAT
>NW_016997304.1:0-299 GCF_001483705.2 Eufriesea mexicana | reverse complement strand
CGTGCATACATCCATACATCCATACATCCATAAATCCATCCATACATACATCCATCCATCCATACATCCATACATTCATACATCCATACATATATCCATACATACACCCATACTTCCATCCATCCATTCATCCATCCAATCATACATCCATCCATACATACATCCATACAGATACACGTCCATACATCCGTACATCCGTATATCCATGTATTCGTACACCCACACGTCCATTCATACAAACATGCATACATCCATACATCCATACATCCATCCGTCCATCCATACGTCCATACAAACGT
>NW_016997303.1:0-370 GCF_001483705.2 Eufriesea mexicana | reverse complement strand
TATTTCCGAGATTAGACTTTCCAATTAGGTTTTCTCGGCATAACAGGATAGATTAGGCTTTTCTCTAACTAGTGTATCGATCCTCTTTCCGATTTCGGCAATTCAGTAGCGAAATATAATGCTGAAAATGCAAGTAGGTGAAGGATCGTGCTGCGGTATAGAGTTTATTGATTTCGATCTTCGAAATTTCGCGTTGGCACCGCATTTTTCTCGTCTATCCCCGTAACGTGAATTCCTCGCTAACGAGTTTGATGATTTTTTTCGCGTTTCGAGTGTTCAGTGCCGTATAATAGTGCCGAAAGTGTCCGGCGGATGACAGGTCGTGCTGCGTAATAGACTTTTTTGATTTCGATCTTCGAAACTTCGCTTC
>NW_016997302.1:0-677 GCF_001483705.2 Eufriesea mexicana | reverse complement strand
TAAATAAGCAGGGTAGATCCAATTGGCGTGCTATAGACGTTGGAAGGATGTAGGATGTGGTTGCAAAATTCAATTTTGTTGACATTTTCGGCTAATATCGTGGTGAGTTAACTTACTGGCATATATAAAGAGGTTAGATTCTAATGTCGTGCTATACGCAGTGCAATGCAGTGGAATCTTCCTGGAATATTCAATTTTATTGACATTTATGACTAATATCGTGGTGAGCCAACTTCCTTGCATAAACATCGAGGAAAGATTATATTGGCAAGCTATGTTGTAACCATTGCAATGCTGTAGAATCTGGCTGGAAAGTGCAATTTTATTGTCATTTTCGAATAATATAGTGGTGAGCTAACTTCCTTGCATAAGTAAGGAGGAAGGATCCTTTTGACGTGCTATAACCATCGCAATGATATGGAATGTGCCTGGCAGTGTCGATTTTATCGACATTTTCAAGAAATATCGTGGTGACCTACCTTTCTTGCGTAAATAAGTCGGAAAGATTCTATTGGCGTGCTATTGGCATTGCAGTGCTCTAGAATCTGGATGGAAAATGTAATTTTATTGACATTTTCGACTAATATCGTGATGAGTTAACTTTCTTGCATAAGCAATGAAGAAAGATTATTTTGGCAAGTTATAACCATTGCAATGCTATAGAATCTGGCTGGAAA
>NW_016997301.1:0-457 GCF_001483705.2 Eufriesea mexicana | reverse complement strand
TTCTGACCTGACACAGCCGAACGTAGCCTAACTCAACATAATGAGACGATGCCACCGCTCCTGTCCTTCCCACAGCAAAGCAGAACATATAAGAGCACGTCAGAGTGCAGAAATCCGACGAATGGCACAAATCACAAAGCTCTCATCTCCTAACCTAACCAAACGTAACATAAACAAACGTAATCTAACTCAACGTAACGTGCCACGACCACGATTGCTGGCGTTCCCAGTGACAAGCAGAATATATTAACGGATTGTAGAACGCAGAAATCCACAGAATCGCTATGTAAATCTCAAAAGGCGAAGATATCCTGTCCGAACCTAACCAAACGTAAAGTATCCAATGTTAATATAACCAAACGTAACACAGCTCAACCCAACGTACCGCGACAACTATTGCTGGCCACCACAGAGCTAAGCAGAACATATTAGTGTAGAGTAGTGGGAAGAATCCCAT
>NW_016997300.1:0-622 GCF_001483705.2 Eufriesea mexicana | reverse complement strand
GCATCCATACATACTTCCAATCTTCCGTCCATTCACCGATCCATTCATCCACCCACACATCAATAGATTCATGCCTCAGTACATCCATACATTCGGACATCCATACATGCATGCATACATACATCCACACGTCCATACATCCACACATCCATACATCCGTAGATCCATCCATGCATGCACTCATCCATCCATATGTACATCCATACATACGTCCATACATACATCCATGCATACATCCATAAATACATCCACCCATTCACCCATCCACTGATCCATCCAACCATACATCCATCCATCCATACATATATTTATCCATACATCCCCACACCGATACCTCCATAAATGCATCCATCCGTACGTCCATCTTTACATACATCAATCCATCCACACCTCCATCCATCCATACATCCATCAATCCATACATTCATACATCCACACATCCATAAATACATCCATCCATACATCCATACATCTATCCACCCATACATCAATCCACCAATCCATTCATCCATACATACATACATACATCAATACATACATACATCCCTCCATACATCCTTACACCCGTACATCCAGAAATTCGTACATCCATGCGTCCATACATCCATACATCCATACATCC
>NW_016997299.1:0-681 GCF_001483705.2 Eufriesea mexicana | reverse complement strand
ACACATTAGTGGAGAGTAGTACGCTGTAATCCATAGAACTGTAGTGTATAGCAGAAAAGTCAGAGCAACCCAAGCCTAGCCCAAACAAACTGAACATAACCAAGCATATCCTCACTCAACCCAGCGTGCCGTGACAGCTATTGCTTCCCACGCCAGATCCGTCTAGGACATGCTGGGGCACTCAAGGGGGCAGGGCTCCACCGAATAGCAGTGGACAATACAGAAGTTGAAGCTACTCTAACCAAACTCAGCATAACACAACCTAACCGGAAGCAACATGACTCAATATAACGTGCCGAGATTTTTTTCCGTACTTTCCAGAGGCAAACTGATAACGTTAGTGCGCTGTACTGCGCAGATATCCTGCTAATAGCAGGCTAGGGTACTAATGACAAAGCTATCCCCTCCTAACCTAAACTATATTAGCATGACCAAACATTGCATGACTCAGACTAGCGTGCCGAGACCACCATTGCTGACCTATCCAGAGTCAAGCGGGACACATTAGTAGAAGGTAGAACGCAGAAATCCAGTTAATCGCAGTGGATATCAGAAAAGTCAATTCAACCCAATCCTAACGCAAACCAACAAGACATAAACAAACATAGCCCGATTCAGCATAACGAGCCGACAGCGCTATTGTTGCCCTCCCTGGGACAAGAAAGGAATACTAGAGCGCAG
>NW_016997298.1:0-615 GCF_001483705.2 Eufriesea mexicana | reverse complement strand
ATAGATTTGTAATGGCTATAACACGCCAATAGAATTCTGCCTCCTTATTTACGCAAGAATGTTTGCTCACCACGATACTAGTCGAAAATGTCAATGAAATTGATTTTCGTTCCAGATGCTGCAGCGTTGCAATGGCTCTAGCACGCCAATTGATTCTTTCCTCATTATTTATGCAAGAAAGTGAGCTCGCCACGATATTTGTCGAAAATGTCAATAAAATTGGATTTTCCATTCATATACTATAGAATTGCAATGGCTACAGCTGGCCAATGGAATCTTTCCCTAATCTTTCCTCCTTACTTATGCAAGAAGGTAATCACACTCCGATATTAGTCGAAATTGTGAATAAAATTGTATTTTCGAGCCCGATTCTATAGCATTGCAATGGCTATAGCACGCCAATAGATTCTTTCCTCATTATTTAGGCAAGAAAGCTGGCTCGCCACGATATTAGTCGAAAATGTCGCTAAAACTGAATTTTCCATCCGGATACTGTAGAATTGCAATGGCTATAGCTGGCCAATAGAATCTTTCATTCTTATTTATGCAAGAACGGCAGCTCACGGCGACATCAGTCGAAAATGACAATAAAATTGAATTTTCCACTCAGATACT
>NW_016997297.1:0-480 GCF_001483705.2 Eufriesea mexicana | reverse complement strand
GTATGGATGTATGGATGGATGGATGTATGGATGGATAGATGTGTTAATGTATGGTCGTTTGTAAGCATGGATGTATGAATGTATGGCTGTTTTTGCGTTATGGATGTACGGATGATTGTACTCATGTATGTATGGGTGTCAGAATATATGGATGTACGGAGGCATGGATGTATGGATGCCTGGGTGGACGAATGGATGGGTGAACGGACGGAAGAATGGATGTATGTATGGATGCTTATATGTATGATTGTAGCGATGTATGCATGGATGTATGCATGGATGTATGGATGGATGTATGGATGTATGGATGGATGTGTGGATGTGTGGATGTATGAAAGTATGCATGTATGGATGTACGTATGTATGAATGTATGGATGCAAGAATGTTTGGATGTATGCATGTTTTGATGTTTGGAAGTATGGACGTATGGATGTACGAATGTATGGATGTACGGATGAATGGATGTATGGATGTATGTA
>NW_016997296.1:0-592 GCF_001483705.2 Eufriesea mexicana | reverse complement strand
TTCTTGAGGGGGTGGCCAGTATCGGTGGCACCTGCACATTTGATTTAGATAAGTTTCGGTTCGATACGTAGGGTTAGGATGGCTTGGTTACGATTTATTTGGCATTTGTTCTGTACGCAGCTATCTGGGGGATTTCTGCGCTCTTCATTACTCTACTATACTCAGCTCGAAGCATGGGAGGCGATACATAGCTGTCGTGACGTCTCTACATTACTCTACTATACTCTGCTCGACACATGGAAGGCGATACATAGCGGTCGTGGCAATATAGGTTTGGTCAGGTTACGTTTGGATAGACAAGGTTTGGTTAATTTTGGTTAGGATTGCTATGACATTATATAAATATAATAAACGGCTGTCCGGCCGCCGCACGTTGTGAATCGTTATGATACGTTCGGTTAGGCTATGTTAACCTGGGTTAGGTTTGGATAGCAGTGACTTTTGCGCTGTACATTGAGATTCTACGGATTACTGCACTCTACGCTACCCTGATATGTTCTGCTCGACTCTGGGGTGGACAGCAACAGTGATCGCGTCAGGTTATATTGAGTTGGGCTACGATTGGTTAGGTTAGGTTTGTCAGGCATGGTTT
>NW_016997295.1:0-2836 GCF_001483705.2 Eufriesea mexicana | reverse complement strand
TCTCAATAATCCTATCCTAACCTCACCAAACATAACGTATCGAAACGCAACCAAACTCAACCTGACAGGACTAGTCAATTATTACTGGCCTCCACAGAGACAAGCCGAATGTACTAGGGAGCAATTGTGCGCAGAAGTCCACCGCATTGCTGTGCATAGCACGAAAGTCAAACATATCCTAACAGAACTTGGCATCACATAATATATCCGAACGTAGTGTAACTCAACATAGAGCGACGTGGAAAATATTGCTGGCCTCTCAGGGCCAAGCAGAGCATATTAGGGCACGTTGGTGCTCAGAAATCATTCAATGAGCAAAGCAGAATGCAGTAGAGCACAGTAGATCCTAGGAACCTGCCGGATAACAGTGTACATCGCGAAAGTTGAAGCTATCCTATGCAAACTTAAACTAACCTAACCTAACGAAACGTAACCTAACTCAACCCAACGTGCCGCGGCCACCATTGATCGCCTCCGCAGTGCCGCGCAGAGTATAATAGAGCAATGTAGATCCTGCCCTCCGCAAAGCCAATCAGAATACGGTTGGGCACAGAAGATCACAGGAACCCACGGAATAACAGTGTATAGCACGAAAGTCAAAGCTATCCTGACCAAACTTCGCCTATTCAAGCCTAACCGTACGTGACCTAACTCAACGTAGCTTGCCGCGAACACTATTGCTGGCCTTGCCAGAGACAAGCAGTATGTACTAGAGAACAGTAGTTTGCAGAAATCCACCGAAGAGCAGTGTATAACAAAAGTCGAAGGTATCCTAACATAACCTGACCTATCCTAACCTAAAGGAACGAAACGTAGCCCTGCTTAACTTGCCTCGACCACTGCTCCTGGCCTCCCAGAGCAATGCATAATGTAGTAGAGCTTAGTAGGTCAAAGAGGTCCAGCTGTCAGCAGCTCATAGCACGAAAGTCAAAGCTATCCTCTGCAAACTTAACCTAACCTAACCTAACAAGGCGTATCCTAACCCAAACAAAAGTGCCACGGCCACAATTGCTCGCATCCCCAGAGTCAAGCAGAGTATACTAGAGCACGGAGGAGCGCAGAAATCCACCGCAATTCAGCGCATAGCGCAAGAGCCGAACACATCCTGACCAAACTTGACCTAACCTACCCTATCCAAACATAGTGTAAGCAAACACGACGTGACGAGACTACTGCTGCCGGACACCACAGAGCCAAGCAGAATACAATAAAGCACAGTAGATCACAGGAACCCGCCTGACAGTAGTATATAGCACGGAAGTCGAGGGCACCAAGTACAAACATAACCTAACATAACCTAACAAAACTTCGCCTACCTCAACTTAACGTGCCGCGACCATTACTGTCTTCCCCCGGGCCAAGCAGAATACAGTACCGCACAGACGAGGGCAGACATACCCCGAATGAGCGTGTATAGCACGAATGTCAAAGATAACCCGACTGAGCTTGACATAACCTAACCTAAGCGAACGCAACATAGCTCAACCTAAAGTGCCGAGACCACTATCACTGCCCTCCCCAGATACAAGCAGAAAGTATTAGAACACATTACAGCGCAGAATTCCGCGTACAGCAGTGTATAGCACAAAAGTCTCAATAATCCTATCCTAACCTCACCAAACATAACGTATCGAATCGCAACCAAACTCAACCTAACAGGACTAAGCAATTATTACTGGCCTCCACAGAGACAAGCCAGATGTACTAGGGAGCAGTTGTGCGCAGAAGTACACCGCATTGCTGTGCATAGCACGAAAGTCAAACATATCCTAACAGAACATGGCATCACATAATATATCCGAACGTAGTGTAACTCAACATAAAGCGACGAGGAAAATATTGCTGGCCTCTCAGGGCCAAGCAGAGCATATTAGGGCACGTTGGTGCTCAGAAATCATTCAATGAGCAAAGCAGAATGCAGTAGAGCACAGTAGATCCTAGGAACCTGCCGGATAACAGTGTACATCGCGAAAGTTGAAGCTATCCTATGCAAACTTAAACTAACCTAACCTAACGAAACGTAACCTAACTCAACCCAACGTGCCGCGGCCACCATTGATCGCCTCCGCAGTGCCGCGCAGAGTATAATAGAGCAATGTAGAGCGCAGAGATACACCGAAAATCAGTTTATAGCACAAAAGTCGAAGAAATCCTAACCGTGCCTTCCTACCCTAACATAACGGAACGTAACCTTGCCCAAGCTAACGTGCCGAGACCACTGTTACTGGACCCCGCAGTGCCAAGGAGAGCACATTAGAGCACATTATGACTCAGAAGCCCACCGTGTAGTGTACAGCACAAAGGACAAAGTAGCATATCCAAACCGAGCCAAGCGAAACAAAACGAAATGCAACCTAACTCAACCTAACAAGGCGAGGCCGCTATAGCTGGCCTCCATAAAGGCAAGCAGAAAATACTAGAGCACTGTAGTACGCAGAAATCCCCTACCCCCTGCAGTGAATAGCACAAAAGTTGAAAGTGTCCTATCCTAACCTGACATAACCTGACATGGCAATACGCTACATATCTCAATATATCGAGCCGAGACCACTGTCGCTGTTCTCCCCAGAGCCAAGCACAAAATGTTGGAACACAGTAGAGCGCAGAAACCCGCAGATATACGTGTATGTGTATAGCACAAAAGGTAAAGCTATCCTGACAAAACTTATCCTGACCCTGCCAAACCGAACGTAACCTGACACAACGCAACGTGCAAAGGCAACTATTGCTGGCCTTCGCAGAGCCAAGCTGAAAATATTAGAGCACTCTATGGCGCTCGGATTCACCTGACAGCAGGCTATAGCACTGAAGTCAAAACAATCCTCTCCTAACCTAA
>NW_016997294.1:0-406 GCF_001483705.2 Eufriesea mexicana | reverse complement strand
GAATTTTCCAGCCAGATTCTATAGCATTGCAAAGCCTATAGCACGCCAATAGAATCTTTCCTTTGTATTTATGCGAGAAAATTAACTCACCACGATATTAGCCGAAAATGTGCATATAACTGAATTTTGCATTCAGATTCGATAGCATTGCCGTGGCTATAGCTCGCCAATAAAACCTTTCATCCATGTTTATGCAGAAAAGTTATCTCGCCAAGATATTAGTCGAAAATGTCAGTAAAATTGAATTTTCCAGCATGATTCTATATCATAGCAATGGTTACAGCTTGCCAATATAATCTTTCCTCCTTATTTATGCAGGAAAGTTAACTCACCACCATATTAGACGAAAATGTCAATAAAACTGATTTTTCCAGCCAGATTCTTTGGCATTGCAATGGCAATAGCA
>NW_016997293.1:711-934 GCF_001483705.2 Eufriesea mexicana | reverse complement strand
ACTCCGAAAAGCAGTGTATGGCACGAAAGTCTAAGTTACCTGGCGTAGCTAAACCTAACCTAACCTATCCTAACCAAACGTAACATAACAAAACCTAACATGCCGAAACAACTATTGCGGGCCTAGACAGAGCCAAGCAGAAAATATTGGATCGCAGTAGGGCGCAAATATACGCGGATAGCTGTGTACAGCGCAAAAGCCTGAACTATCATCTCCTAACTTC
>NW_016997293.1:0-555 GCF_001483705.2 Eufriesea mexicana | reverse complement strand
CCCTAACCAAGCGCAGCATAGCTCAGCAAAACGTCCCGCGAACATCGCACCTGGCCTCCCCTGAACCAGGCAGAGTGCAGTAGAGCACAGTAGATCACAGAATTCCACCGAATGACGGTGTATGGCACGAGAGTCAAAGCTTTCTTAACAAAACTTATCCGAATCGAACGTAATCAAACGTAACATAACTCAACGTAACGTGCCAGGACAACTATTGCTCGACTCCCCTCTGTCGGGCGGAGTGTAGTAGAGCTGTGTTGGGCGCAGAAGCCCACCGGTTAGCAGTGAATTGCACAAAAGACCAAGATACCCTGAACTAACCTGACCGAACCCAACATAACCGAACTTAGCATAGCTCGACATAACGTGCGGCGTCAACAGCTGCTGGCATCCACGAAGCAAGGCGGAATACAGTAGAACGCTGCAGATCTCAGAAATCGTACGAAAAGGAGTGCACAGCACGAAAGACAAAGTCACCCTGACCAAAGTTAACCCAACGTTTCCCAACCAAACGTAACCTAATTCAACCTACCGTGCAAAGTCCACTGCTGCTCG
>NW_016997292.1:0-941 GCF_001483705.2 Eufriesea mexicana | reverse complement strand
TCGAAATGCATTGTACGCACGTGTCATATACGTATTCGCGTAACGTGTTCAGTATATTATCACGGAAAACGAACATTAATTTTCGTCTACATTCTTACCTACCAATTTTCCTGTTTATGTGAAAAACCGCGGGAACGTATTACTGCATGGTGAATGTGTCAGAAAAGGCAGAGCAAGGTGGTTATGATCTTCAAGAGCACCTCCTAATGTCTACCTTAGTTGAATATGGTGAATACGAATTTAGGCGCAAACACTCTTTGCCATTTAACGCTTATGAAACACATAAGTGGAAGGAATTCATTTTTGATATTTTTATATTTACCCTTAAACGATATTCTAAAAATAGTAGCAGATTCTTCAAAGCTTTTATCAATTGCTTTGTGTAACGCATACGTTACCCCCTCGAATCTAATATGTTTATAATCAGAAATAATTTTCTCACGTAGATATGCCGCCCTGTATCCATCCGGGAAGCACTGCACATTTTAGTGTGGACTATCATCTTGTCGTATAGTGCAGACATTGCTGTGTTAATTCATTAAGAATTTCGACCTCTTATGCGTTTAATAGACGCTTAAATGTAGATGCTGAGTGCAAGCGGTATTGAATTATAGTTATCATTACTTTCGTTCTAAATAAGTTCCCTATGAATAGTTCGACGCTTGTTTTGCTTGATATGAATATTTGCATGTAGATGAACGATTGAGTTAAGACGAACTTTGCAGTGTATACTCGCGCGTAAGTCTTACTTAATTTTACATCAATTTATATGTGCAGAGCGCACGGAAAGGTGTGGAACTGTATATTTGGAATAAAAACATTTTCGTTGCATCAAAAGATTTAGTTAATGCCGTGGTATGATGTTTCTGGTTATTATTAAATATACAGGTTGACATAGACTACAGTTGATACGTTTGTGAAGGTGAGACAGATATCTTAGA
>NW_016997291.1:0-398 GCF_001483705.2 Eufriesea mexicana | reverse complement strand
TTTCAAGCTTGGATTCTATTAGAGTTAGTTGGGATTAATAATTTGGGAAGATTTTGAGAATTTTTGGTAGAATATAAATTGACGAACTTAATTTGCGCCTGGTGCGAGAGTAATTAATTTGAGATTAATTTCAAATTAATTTCTTCGAAATAATAGGGAATTTAATGAAATTCCTTATTTTTCATGATATATACTATGTATTGTTTAATTTTCTTCCGTAATTGAGGAATATTTTGATAATTTTTGGTAATATATATCTCCACTAACTTAATTTTCGTCTGGGTCGATACTAATTAATTTGAGCTTTGATTAAGAGCAATTTCAAGTTGACTTCATCGAAATAATAGGAAATTACGCGAAATTCCTGGGTTTTCAATGAATACTACGTAGCTAGTATA
>NW_016997290.1:9655-10045 GCF_001483705.2 Eufriesea mexicana | reverse complement strand
AATTCAATTTCATCGACATTTTCGACTAATATCGCGGTGAGCTATCTTTCTTACTTAAATAAGGAGGAAAGATTCTTTTGGCGTGCTATAGTCTTTGCAGTGCTATAGAATCTGGCTGGAAATTTCAATTTTATTGACAGTTTCTACTAATATCTTGGTGAGCTACCTATCTTGCATAAACAAGGAGGGTAAATGTTATTGGCGTGCTATAGCCATTGCATTTCTATTGTATCCAGATGGCAAATTCAATTTTATTGACATTTTCGAATAATATGGTGGTGAGCTAACTTTCATGCATAAACAAGGAGGAAAGATTCTATTGGCGTGCTATAGCTATTGCAATGACATTGAATGAGGTTGGAGATTTCAAATTTATTGTCATTTTCGACT
>NW_016997290.1:0-268 GCF_001483705.2 Eufriesea mexicana | reverse complement strand
GGAAAGATTCTATTGGCGTGCTATTGCCATTGCAATGCAATAGAATCAGGATGGGGAATTCAATTTCATCGACATTTTCGACTAATATCGCGGTGACCTATCTTTCTTACATAAATAAGGAGGAAAGATACTCTTGGCGTGCTATAGTCTTTGCAATGCGATAGAATCTGGCTGGAAAGTACAATTTTATTGACAGTTTCTACTAATATCGTGGTGAGCTACCTTTTTTGCATAAACTAGGAGGGTAGATGTTATTGGCGTGCTATAG
>NW_016997289.1:0-450 GCF_001483705.2 Eufriesea mexicana | reverse complement strand
TCAAACAGCCATGAGGATGTAAACACCCTGTGTCTTCTTGTCTCGAACGCACTATACAGTATTCTATCCACAATCCCTCCCACGTAATTTTGTGACGATGATCATCGATGACAACGCCATTTTCGGTGATCATAGGAATGTCAGCGAAGTTAGCTATGAGGACGTAAGCACACGGTGCCTTCTTTTTTCGAACGCACTATACAGTATTTTATCCCCAATACATTCCACGTAATTTTGTGACGATGATCATCGATGACAACGCCATTTTCGGTGATCATAGGAATGTCAGCGAAGTTAGCTATGAGGGCGTAACCACACGGTGCCTTCTTTTCTCGAACGCACTATACAGTATTCCTTATTTTTTGAGGATTTTCTCGTATTGCATTACATTGAATTATATTGTATGTAACTGTACTCTATATTATAATATTTTGAATATGATGTCTTAGA
>NW_016997288.1:0-1367 GCF_001483705.2 Eufriesea mexicana | reverse complement strand
AATCCTAACGTGACGCGACCAGTATTGCTGGCGCCCCAGAGCCAAGCAGCCTGTGGAATAGCAGAGTAGGGCCCATAAACCCATAGGTTAGCTGTGTTGAGCACAAAAGTCAAAGCTATCCTGACCTAACCCGAAGGAACCTAACCCGACCATACTGAGTCTAACTCATCCTAACGTGCCGCGACCTGTGTTACTGGCATCCAAAGAGCCAAGCAGAGCATATCAGAGGGGAGTAGAGCACCGAAATCCATAGAATCGCAGCGTATAGCAGAAAAGTCGAAGCTACCCAAACCTAACCATAGCTACCATATCCAAACCAAATGTTTCGTATCTCAATATTACCTGGCGAGATAACTATTGCTGTCTTTCCCAGAGCAAAGCTGTACATGTCAGATCACAGTGGAGGGCCGAAATCCACCAACAAGCAGTTTATAACACAAAAGGCAAAGCTATCCTCACCTAACCTAACCAATCGTAGCTTACACAAACGTATCCTAGTTCAGAATAATGTGCAGCGACCACTGTTGCTGGCCTTCCCAGAGTTGAGCAGAGTATAGTAGAGCAGAGTAGAGCGCAGGAATCCACCGAATAGCTGTGTATAGCACGGAAGCCAAAGGTACCATACCAAAACGTAGCCTAACCTAAACTAAACAAACGTAAGCTATCTCAAACTAACATGCCACGAGGTCTATTGCACTCATCCCGAGAGTCGAGCAGAGTACAGTAGTGCAATATAGAGCACAGAAATCCATCGACGGGCGGCGTATAGCACAAACGTCTGAGCTACCATACCCTAACCTAACCAAACGTAACATATCTCAGCACAAACTTCCGAAACCACTATTGCTGCGCTCCCCAGAGCCAAGCAGAACGTGTTCGTGGAGAGCAGAGCGCAGATATCCAAAGAAACGCAGCGCATAACACAATAGTCGGAGCTACTCTATCCTATCATAAACAAACTTAATACAACCGAACTTAGCTTACTTCAAGCTAACTTGTCGGGCCCACGACTGCTGACCAAACCAGAGCCAAGCAGAACATACTAGAGCACAGTAGCGTGCAGAAATCCACCGACCAGCAGTACATATTCCGGGAGTCGAAGCTATCCTAAACTAACCCAAAGAAACATATCCTAACATAATGTAACATATCGAAAACTGACGCGCCGAGAAGACTATTACTGGCCTCCTCTTATTCGAGCGGAGAATATTAGAGCAATGTAGTGCGTTGAAATCAACCGTATACTTATGGATAGCGCAAAATTCATGGTTATGCTGTCGTAACCTGACCAAGCGAAACATAACCAAACGAAGCGGACTCAAACTTACGTTCCTACACCACAATTGCTGACCTCCCCAGAGCAAATC
>NW_016997287.1:247-573 GCF_001483705.2 Eufriesea mexicana | reverse complement strand
ATCCATACATCCATGTATACACCCATACACTCAACCATACATACATCCATAGATACATCCGTATATGCATCCACACATACATTCGTCAGTACATCCCCAGATCCATACATCCATAAATGCATCCATTCGTGCGTCCATCATGCGATACATCCATCCATCCATACATACATACATACGTCAATACATTCATACATACATCCCCACATCCATACTTCCATAAACGTATCCACTCGAACGTCCATCATTCGATACATCCATCCATCCATACATCCATACATGCAGACAGCCATACATCCATACGTCCATACTTCCGTACATCAGGCCAT
>NW_016997287.1:0-218 GCF_001483705.2 Eufriesea mexicana | reverse complement strand
AAACAACCACTCATCCATACATACATCCATCCATACATCCATCTTTCCATACATCCATCCATCCATGCATACACCCATTCATACATTCACCCATCCATACATCCATACATGCATACATCCACACAATCGTAAATCTATACTGCCATACATACGTACATCCATACATGCATACATCCATACATTCTTATATCCATACATTCATACATACATACATCCAT
>NW_016997286.1:0-838 GCF_001483705.2 Eufriesea mexicana | reverse complement strand
GCAGTGTATGTTACAATAGTCTAGAATATCCTACCCCAACCTGGCCTAAATTAACTTATCCAATCGTAGAATAACTGAACGTATCGTGCCTCGACCATTGCTGCTGGCATCCCCAGAGTCAAGCAGAATATAGTATAGCACAGTAGGTCGCATGAACCCACCAGGTAATAGTTTAAAGCACGAACGTCGACGCCATCATGACCAAACGCAACCTAACATAGCCATATCAAACGTAGGCTAACTCAGCGTTCCTTGCCGCAACCACTATTTCTGGCATTCACAGGAACGAGCAGAGTATAGTAAAACACAGTCCAGAGCAGTGATCCTCCGACTAGCAGTGTACAGCACGAATGTTGAACGTAACTGGACCGAGCTTGGCGCAACCTAACCGAACAAACATAACATAACTCGACTTAACCTGCCAATAGCACTATTACTGGCCCCCCAGTGCCAGCAAAGCATATCAGTGCCCACAGAAGCGCAGAAGTCCACGGAATAGCAGTGAGTAGCAGAGAAGTCAAGCTTGGCTATCCCAACCTAGCCAAACGTCACAAATCCAAGCGTAACATATCTCAACTGAACCTGACGAGACCACTATCGCAGGCCCCCATAGATAGAAGGAGAATCAACTAGAGCACCGTGGTGCGCAGAAATCAAACGCACTGCAGTGAATAGCACAAAAGTCGAAGGTATCTCAACCCAACCTGACATAACATAACCTAAAGAACCGTAGTATAACGGAACGTAACGTGCCGCGATCACCGCCCATGGCCCGCGCAGACCCAAGCATAAAGTAGTAGAGCGGTGTTAACCACAGGAATCCACCTGATAACAGTGT
>NW_016997285.1:0-364 GCF_001483705.2 Eufriesea mexicana | reverse complement strand
TGGCCGTTGCAATGCAATAGAAACCTGCTGGAAATTAAAATTTTATTCACGTTTTCCATTAATTTTGCTATGAGCTTACTTTCTTGCATAAATAAGGAGGAAAGATTCTATTGGCATTCTATGGCCATTGCATTGCTATAGGATCAGGCTGCAAAACTCAATTTTATAGACATTTTCGGGTAATATCATTGTGAGCCGACATTCTAGCATAAATATGGAGGAAAGGTTCTATTGGCCTGCTATGCCCATTGCAATGGTATATAATCTGCCTCGTTAATTCAATTTTATTGACATTTTCGGATAATATCGCGGTGCCCTAACCTTCATGCATAAATATGCAGGAAAGATTCTACTGACGTGATAT
>NW_016997284.1:0-566 GCF_001483705.2 Eufriesea mexicana | reverse complement strand
GCGCCATACACTGCTATTCGGTGCATTTCTGCGCTCTACTGTGCTCAACTATACTCTTCTCGTTTCCGGGGAGGACAACAATATCAGTCGTTGATTATTATTTAGATTTATGATACGTTTGGTTATGTTACGATTGGTAAGAGGGTAGCTTCCACCATATGCAGTACACTTCTATTCTGTGGTTTGCGGACTACATTACACTAATATTCTCTGCTCGGATCTGGGGAGGCCAGCAATAGCGGTCGTGTCACGATATGTTTTGTTATGTTACGTGCGGTTATGCTATGTTAGTCTACGTTGGGATAAGATGGCTTCCACTTTTGTGCTATACTCCGCTGTTTGTAGGCTTTCTGCCCTCTACTTTGCTCTAGTATATTCTGCTCGGATCTGGGGAGGCCCGCAATGGTGGTCTCGGCAGGTAATGTTAACTTTGGTTACGTTACGCTATATTACATTACGGTAGGTTATGACAGGGTAGCTTTGACTTTTTTGCCATGCACAGTTATTCGGTGGATTTCTACACTCTAGATAGCTCTCCCATACCCTGACAAACCCTGGGGGGACAG
>NW_016997283.1:0-1038 GCF_001483705.2 Eufriesea mexicana | reverse complement strand
ATGGCATTGCAGTGGCTATAGTGCGCCAATATATTATTTCCTCCTTATTTATGCAAGAAAGCCGGCTCACCACGATATTAGTCAAAAATGTCAATAAAAGTGAATTTTCCAGCCAGATTCTATTGCATTGCTTTGGCTATAGCACGCCAATCGAATCTTTCCTCCTTATTTAAGCAAGAAAGTTACCCCACCACGATATTATTCCAAAATGTCAATAAAATTGAAATTCCCAGCAATATTCTACAGCATTGTAACAGCTACAGCGCGCCAATAGAATCATTCCTCCTTATTTATCGAAGAAAGATAGCTCACCACGATATTAGTCGAAAATGTCAACAAAATTGAATTTTCCATCCTGATTTTATAGCACTGTAATGGCTATAGCGTGCCGACAGAAACCTACCTCCTTATTTATGCAAGGATGTCAGCTCACCGCGATATTAGCCGAAAATGTGAATAAAATTGAATTTTCCAGCCAGATTCTATAGTATTGTAGTGGCCATAGCACGCCAATACAATAGTTCCTCCTTATTTATGCCAGAGAGTTAGCTCACTACGATATAAGACGAAAATGTTAATAAAATTGATTTTTCAAGACACATGCTACTGCATTGCAACGGCTACAGGGCGCCAATAGAATCATTCCTCCTTATTTATCGAAGAAAGATTGCTCACCATGATATTAGTCGAAAATGTCAATAAAATTGAATTTTCCAGCCTGATTCTATAGCACTGTAATGGCTACAGCGTGCCGACGGAAACCTTCCTCCTTATTTATGCATTTATGCAAAGATGTCAGCTCACCACGATATTAGCCGAAAATGTCAATAAAATTGAATTTTCCAGCCAGATTCTATAGTATTGTAATGGCCATAGCACGCCAATACAATATTTTTTGGTTATTTATGCCAGAAAGTTAGCTCACTTCGATATTATCCGAAAATGTTTATAAAATTGAATTTTCAAGACAAATAGTACTGCATCGCAATGGCTATAGCGCGCCAATAGAATATTTCCTCCTTATTTATGCCAGAAAAT
>NW_016997282.1:0-495 GCF_001483705.2 Eufriesea mexicana | reverse complement strand
ACTAATATCGTAGGGAGTTATCTTTTTTGCGTAATTAAGGAGGATAGATTCTATTGGCGTTCTGTAGCCATTGCATTGCTATAGTGTCTGGCTGGAAAAACCAATTCAATTGAGATTTACGACTAATATCGCGGTATGCCATCTTTCTTGCTTAAATAAGGAGGAAGGATTCTATTGGCGTGCTATAGGCAGCGCTATGCCATTGAATCTTCGTGGAAAATTCAATTTTATTGACATTATCAACTAATATCGTGGTGAGCTATCTTCCTTGCATAAGTAAGGAGGAAAGATACTTTTTCAGTGCTATAGAAATTGAATTGATATAGAATGAGGCTGAAAATACATTTTTTTGGCATTCCCGGCTACTATACTGGTTAGCTAACTTTCTGGAATGGTTAAGGAAGAAAGATTCTATTGGCGTGCTATAGTCATTGGAATGCTATAGAATCTTGCTAGAAAATTCAATTTTATTGACATTTTCGAATAATACCGTGG
>NW_016997281.1:0-546 GCF_001483705.2 Eufriesea mexicana | reverse complement strand
GAGCGCAGAAATCCACCGGATAGCATGGTATAGCACAAAAGACGAAGAAATCCTGACTGAACCATCCCAACCTAATACAACGAAACGTAACCCAGGCTACGTAACCCAGGCCAACCTAACATGCCAAGACCACTATTACTGGCACCGCAGAGACAAGCAGAGCATATTACAGCACATTAGGACGCAGAAATCCACCGAATAGCAGTGTATACCACAAAAACTAAGGTTTCCTATACTAACCTGACATTAAATAACCTAACCTAACCAAGCGTAACCTAGCTCAACCTAACGAACCGCGGCACCACTATTGCTGACATCCTCAGAGCCATGCAGAATATACTGGAGCAGAGCGCAGAAATCACCACAATTGCTGTGTATAGCAAAAAGAGTCAGATACGCAAACATTACCTGACCTAATGTAACCTAACCAATCGTGGCCCAACCCAGAATAGCGTGTCGAGACCACTGTTTCTGCGCTCCCCATATCCGAGCAGAAAATTCCAGAGCACAATAGATCGCAGAAATCCACAGAAGAGCAGTGTATAG
>NW_016997280.1:0-571 GCF_001483705.2 Eufriesea mexicana | reverse complement strand
AAATTAGCTCATCACGATATTAGTCAAAAGTACCAATAAAATTGTACTTTCCTGTCAGATTCTGTCGCATTGCAATGGCTATATCATGCCAATGTAATCTTTTCTGCTCATTTATGCAAGGTAATTATCTCAACACGATATATGTCGAAAATGTCCATAAAATTGAATTTTCCGGTCAGATTCTGTAGCATTGTAATGGCTATAGCATGACAATGGAATCCTTCCTCCTTATTTATGCATTGTAACTAGCGCAACACTATATTAGTTGAAAATGTCAATAAAATTGAATTCACCAGCCAGATTCAATAGCATTGCAATGGCGATGGCATGCCAAAACAATCTTTCCTCCTTATTTATTGAACAAAACTATCTCACCACGATATTAGTCGAAAATGTCAATAAAACTGAATTTTCCAGTCAGATTCTACGGCATTGCAATGGCTGTAGCATGCCAATAGAATCTTTCCGCCTTATTTATACAAGAAAATTAGCTCACCACGATATTAGCCGAGAATGTCAATAAAATTGAATTTTCCGATCAGATTCTACAGCATTGCAGTGGCTACTGCAT
>NW_016997279.1:0-1038 GCF_001483705.2 Eufriesea mexicana | reverse complement strand
TATAAATTATTACAAAACACCTTAATTAACATATACAAAAATAAAAATCTTAAACACGAGTACACACCTTAATTAACATATACAAAAATAAAAATCTTAAACACGAGTACCTGGACATTCCCTCAGAAAAACCTCAAAAAATCACATAAATTAACGCATTCTCCCTCCCCCAGAAGAATACCGATACTCTTCAAACCTACCCCAAATTGATCCACCTCCAAAATAAGATTGATACCCAATACCATCGACGATTGGTCCAATTTTACCCTCCACATCTGCACCCACTGCAACCCGAAAATTTCTCCCAATTACACGGGACACCCAGTGCATGAACACGTAATTTTAAATTTTGCTTTTTGACGCACTCGTTTAAAATTACATAAATGAACAAACCCTCAGCCCCCTATCCCCAAAGAAAATTAATATATATACAAATATAAATTATTACAAAACACCTTAATTAACATATACAAAAATAAAAATCTTAAATACGAGTACCTGGACACTCCCTCAGAAAAACCTCAAAAAATCACATAAATTAACGCACTCTCCCTCCCCCAGAAAAATACAGATACACTTCAAACCTACCCCAAATTGATCCACCTCCAAAATAAGATTGATACCCAATACCATCGACGATTGGTCCAATGTTACCCTTTTACCCTCCACATTTCCACCCACTGCAACCCCAAAATTTCTCCCAATTACACGGGACACCCAGTGCATGAACACGTAATTTTAAATTTTGCTTTTTGACGCACTCGTTTAAAATTACATAAATGAACAAACCCTCAGCCCCCTATCCCCAAAGAAAATTAATATATATACAAATATAAATTATTACAAAACACCTTAATTAACATATACAAAAATAAAAATCTTAAACACGAGTACCTGGACACTCCCTCAGAAAAACCTCAAAAAATCGCATAAATTAACACACTCTCCCTCCCCCAGAAAAATACAGATACTCTGCAAACCTACCCCAAATTGATCCACCTCCAAAATAAGATTGATACCCAATACCATCGACGATTG
>NW_016997278.1:0-622 GCF_001483705.2 Eufriesea mexicana | reverse complement strand
CGCCGCATAACAGTGTATGTCACGAAAGCCAAATCTATCCAAGCATAACCAAAGCAAACGTAATCTACCCAGACGTCGCCTAATACAACGTCACATGACGGGATCACCATTACTGGCCTCCCGAGTGTCGGGCAGAGCACAGTAGAGCAATGCGGAGCGTGGAAATCCACCGAACATCCGTCTATAGCTCAAAATTTAGCTACCCGGTCCTAGCCTAAGCAATCGTGACACCACCAACGCAACCAAAATCTACCAAACGTGCCGTCACCACTATTTCTGGCCTTCCCAGAGCCAAGCAAATTAGAGTAGAGCACACTAGAATGCTGGTATCCACCGAAATGCAGCGTACAGCATTAATGTCAAAGCGATCCTAACCAAACAAATCCCAAGCTTACGTAGCCGAACATAACCTAACTCGACCTAACCTGCCGCGGAGACTATTGCTGGCCTCCCGAGTGACCGGCAGGGTACGGAAGAGGAATATAGAACGCTGAAATCTTCCGAATAGCAGTGTATATCACAAAAATCAAATCTACGCTATCCTAATCATCCCAATCGCTGCATAAACGTACTCAACCTGACTCAGGCTAACATGCCACTGCCACTATTGCTCTCCTTCCCA
>NW_016997277.1:0-383 GCF_001483705.2 Eufriesea mexicana | reverse complement strand
AACCGCGCTATTCCTAAGTTATTCAAGAGTTACGTCCGAATTTGCAGCGTCAGTGATCAAAGCAGCCCAATGTCTACATTACTGTGATGCTGATTGTTAATGCACAGAGACGCGCTGCAAATTGTTAATGACACGAGGTTCAGTGGATCTGTATTCCGTCATTCGAGAGCAGTATCAGAATTTAAATCCTCACTGGTCATATTTATATAAGTGCAATAGAGCTATATTAATGGATGTAACAGGTAACGTAATGTAAATTGGATATATCTCAAGACATAAACCTACTGTGCATTAATTACTCCAGAATTGCTATGTACTTTACATCACCAGTGAACAAAGCAGCACAACGTATACATGACTGTGATGATGGCTGTACTCTGATC
>NW_016997276.1:0-734 GCF_001483705.2 Eufriesea mexicana | reverse complement strand
ATGTTTGGATGTATGTATGCATGTATGTATGGGTGTATGTATGGACGGATCGATGTATCGATGTACGAATGTATGCATGGATGAATGTATGTATGGCTGTACGCATGGATGTTTATACGGATGTACGGACGAATGGATGTATGGATGTACGGAAGTATGGATGTATGGATGTATTTGTTTCTAGTTGAATGGATGTATGGATGTGAGGTTGTATGGCTGTATGGACGGATGGATGGGTGGGTGGATGGGTGGATGGATGGATGTATGGATGTATGGATGGATGTATGAATGTACGGCTGGATGCGTTTATGAGTATGTGGATGTACGGTTGGATCGACGTATGGATTGATAGGTGTATGGATGGACGCATGGTTGGATATATGGATGCATGTATGAATGGAAGCAAAGATGGATGTATGGATCGATGTATGAATGCGTGTATGGGTGGATGTATGTATGGATGTATGGTTGTATGTATTGATATATGTAAGGATGTATGAATGGATGTATGTATGGGTGTATGTATGGATGTATGTGTGGATGTACGGGGGAGGTATGAATTCATGTATGCATTTATGAGTGGATGTATGTACGGGTGTATGGATGGATGGATGGTCGCATGGATGGGTGGATGTACGCGTGGATGGACTTATGGTTGGATGGATGGATGGATGGATGTATGGATGTATATACGTATGGATGTATGGATGGATGGATGTATGGTTAGATGGATT
>NW_016997275.1:0-761 GCF_001483705.2 Eufriesea mexicana | reverse complement strand
TTATTTATGCAAGAAAGTTAGCTCACCACGATATTAGTCGACAATGTCAATAAAATTGAATTTGCCAGCCAGATACTACAGCATTGCGATGGCTGTAGCACGCCAAAAGTATCTTTCCCCCTTACGTATGCAAGGATGTGAGGGCACCACGATAATAGTCGGAAATGTCATTAAAAATGATCAACATTGTATTTTCCAGCCATATTCTTTACCATTGCAATGGCTAGAGCACTCAAAAAGCATCTGTACTCATTATTTATGCAAGAAAGTTAGCTCACCGCTATATTAGTCGAAAATGTCAAAAAAACTGAATTTTCCAGCCAGATTCTATAGCATTGCGACGGCTATAGCACGCCAATAGAATCTTTCCTCCTTATTTATACAATAAAGTTGGCTCACCACGATATCAGTCGAAAATGTCAAGAAAATTGAATTTTCCATGAAGATTGTACAGCTTTGCAATGCCTATAGCACGCCAATAGAACCTGTCCTCCTTAGTTATGCAATAAAGTTGGCTCACCACGATATTGGTCGAAAATGTCAATAAAATTGAATTTTCCAACCAGATATCAGAGCATTGCAATGGCTATAGCACGCCAACAGAATCTTTCCTCCTTGTGTGTGCAAGAAAGGTGGCTCACCACGATATTAGTCGAAAATGTCAGTAAAATTGAATTTTCTAGCCAGATTCTATAGCATTGCGACGCCTATAGCACGCCTATTGAATATTTCCTCCTCATTTATACAATAAAGTTGGCTCA
>NW_016997274.1:0-636 GCF_001483705.2 Eufriesea mexicana | reverse complement strand
AGAGATGACGGGTGTACTCAGTACTGTTTCCAATTGCTATTGTCGCGAGGGATAATGGGTCTGAATTTTGTCATCCTAGAAACATTATGAAATCTAAATCATCATTGATCTGGTTAATCCGACGGTTATTGTGATCTGTTGGTTTTGGTTGGGCTACAGAGGCTGTTGCACTGGGTACAGTACTTTCAAGTGCAAATACCTCCAGCCATAAACGTAGTATACATTCATTACTATAAAACCACTTTCGAATTTACATCATCAGCCCATCATATATACATCATATAGCCCAACGGCTACAGAACTGTGACGACTGCAGTACTCAGTAATGTGTTGTCAATTGTTAATATCTTGAGGGATGATAGATTCACGAATTGTCACACCTTAATAATTATAATATCTTTGTTATCATTCAACAGACAAAACAGCGGCTGCAGTGCTCTGATTGTGGACTTACTAAGTACCGTAATGACAATTGGTAATATCTCAAGCCATGACCGTGCAATAGATGAATTATTTCAGAATCGCTTTCGCATTTACATCATCAGTGGGCAAGGTTGAAATAAGTACAGTACCCTCAATTGCAATTATCTCTAGCCATAAGCGTAGTATGCATTGATTATGCTAGAATTGCTTAGA
>NW_016997273.1:0-682 GCF_001483705.2 Eufriesea mexicana | reverse complement strand
AACATCAGTGTACAGCACGAGAGTCAAATCTACCATTGCCGAAATTAACCCACACTAAACTAACCGAACGTAACCTACCTCAACGTAACGTGCCGAGACCAATAATCCTGGCATTCCCATAGCTAAGCATAATATAGTGGAGCACAGTATAGCACAGCATTACTCGAATAGCAGTGTATAGCACGGAAGTCTATGTTAACCTGACCGGGCTTAACCTAACCGGGCTTAACCTAACATAATTTCCAACCAAGCGTATCCTAACTCAACCTAACATGACAAGACCAATATTGCTGCCCTCCCGAAGCAAAGCAGAGCATATTAGGGCACATTACAGCGCAGAGATGCACGTAACAGCTGTGTATGGAAGAAGAGTCAAAGTAGCCGGTCCAAACCTTGACAAACGTAAGAGAAACGAACGTAACATAGCTCAACCTGCCATGACGAGATCACAATTTCTGTCCTCCACAAAGACAGGCAGAATGTATTAGAGCAAAGTTGATGGCAGAAATCCACCAAATAGCAGTGTATAGAACGAAAGTCGCAGCTGTCATAACCAAACATAGCGTAACCCAAAGTAGCAAAACGTAATCTAACACAGCCTGACGTGCCACGGCCACTGTTGCTCGCCTCAACAGAGTCGAGCAGAGTATAGTAGAGCAATGTAGAGCGCTTGAATCCACCA
>NW_016997272.1:0-884 GCF_001483705.2 Eufriesea mexicana | reverse complement strand
GTTCATCCAGCCATCCATACTTCAATCTATGCATACACCCAACCATCCATACAGCCATCCATCAATACATCCATCCATCCATACGTCCATCCTTCCAGAAACGCATCCATCCGTACATCCATCGATCCATAAATATATCCATCCATACATCCGTTCACCAATCCATCTATCCATCATTATATCCATTCATAGATCAACACATACATCCATCCATTCATACATCCATGCATATATAAATCCATTCATCCGTACATCCAAACATGCATGCACACATGCATTCTTACATCCATACATTCATACAAATATTCATCCATCCTTCCATACACCCTTCCATCCATACGTCCAACCATATATCGATCCGTACATCCATCCATCCATACATGCATACATACATCAATACATACATCCATACATACACCATTACAATCATCCATACATACATCCATACATACATCCATACATACATCCATGCATACATCCATCATTCCACACATCCATCCATATATGCATCCACCCTTCCATACATCCATCGAGCCATGCATCCATCCATTCATACAAGCACCCAGCCATGCATGCACCGTTCCATACATCTATCCATCCATACATCCATACATCCATACATCCATTCATCCATACATCCATACATCCACACACCCATACATCCATACATACATCAATACACAGATCCATACATACACGCATACATTCATCCATACATCCACCCATCCATACATCCATCGAATCATGCATCCGTCCATCCATACAAGCACCCATCCATACTTCCATCGCTCCATACATCTATCCATTAATACATCCATATATACATACATCCATACATCGATACACCCGTACATCCATACATTCCTCCATACATACATGCACAC
>NW_016997271.1:0-1068 GCF_001483705.2 Eufriesea mexicana | reverse complement strand
TTTCCAGCCATATTCAATAGCATTGCAATGGCTATAGTACGCCAATAGAATCCTTCCTCCTTACATATACAAACTAGCTAGCTCTCCACGATATACGTCGAAAATGTCAATAAAATTGAATTTTCCTAGCAGATTCTGTGGCACTGCAATGGCCATAGCACGCCAATAGTGTCCTTCCTCGTTATCGAAGCAAGAAAACTATCTCACCACGATATTTTTCTCACCACGATATTTGTCGAAAATGACAATATAATTGTATTTTCCCGCCAGATTCTAAACAACTGCAATGGCTGTAGTAGGCCAATAGAAACCTTCCTCCCTACGTATGCAAAGGAGCTAGCTCACCACGATATATGTCGAAAATGTCAATAAAATTGAATTTTCCAGGCAGATTCTATACCATTCCAATGGCTATAGCACACGAATAGAATCTTTCCTTCTTATTTATGAAAGAAAGTTAGCTCTCCACGATAATAGTCGTAAATGTCAGTGAAATTGAATTTTTCAATGCGATCCTATAGCAATGCAATGGCTATAGCACGCCAATAGAATCTTTCCTCCTTATTTATGCACGAAAGATAGCTCACCACGATAACAGTCGAAAGTGTCAATAAAATTGAATTTTCCAGCATGATTCGATAACATTGCAATGGCTATAGCACGCCAATAAACCCTTTCCTCCTTACTTATGCAAGAAAATTAGCTCACCGCGATATTAGTCGAAAATGTAAATAAAATTGAATTTTCCAGCATTATTCTATAACATTGCAATGGCTATAGCACGCCAATAAACCCTTTCCTCCTTACTTATGCAAGAAAATTAGCTCACCGCGATATTAGTCGAAAATGTAAATAAAATTGAATTTTCCAGCCAGATTCTACAGCATTGCAATGGCTATAGTAGGCCAACAGAATTCCTCCTCCTTACGTATACAAGGGAGCTAGCTCACCACGATATATGTCGAAAATGTCAATAAAATAGAATTTTCCAGGCAGATTCTATAACATTGCAATGGCTATAGCACGCCAATGGAATCCTTCATCCCTATTTATTCAAGACAGGTGGCT
>NW_016997270.1:0-788 GCF_001483705.2 Eufriesea mexicana | reverse complement strand
AGCCCGACCCATCATCGCTTGAGATATTAACAATTCACGAAACAGGACTGAGTACAGCCATCATGACTGTTGTCTATACGTTGCACCTATTTGTCCATTGACAATGAAAGTTTAGCAACTATTCTAGATTAATCAATGCACAGTACGTTCATGGCTAGAGAATTTTACATCCATCAGCACGCTTCTTAATACAACTATCCACATGGCACTGTAGCCGCTAATTAATCAGTTCAGTTATAACAGAATAAAAGGCAAGTCTAGGGGAGTCAATGTATAGTACGGTTATGGATGGGGATATGTACAATTGACAGTAGGGCGCTCAGTACATCAAAAAAAGACAGAGCACTGTTGCCGGTGGGTTAGCAAGCTCTATGATGATTTAGATTCTACAGCAATCCTGGTTTGACAAATGACAGATCCGATAAAGCTCGAAATAATAGAAATTGCCATTACAGTACCGAGTACTGCCATCATAACTGTACCGAAGCCGGCGTATTAATAAATTCACTGATGATTCACATTCCACAGTCGTTCCACAATAATTAACGTATACATCATATGTGGCTAGATACATTTAAAGCACACAATACGGCAGTTGATGCATCCACCAATTGAGTCCTGTAGCCGTTTGATAAATTTGCTCATTGATGATGAAAGCTCCAAGGTAAGCCTCTAGTAATCAATGCATTGTACGGTCATGGCAAGAGATATTTGCGGTTGACAGCCCTGTTCGTAGTATTTCCACCACCATGGCAGTGTAGCGGTTGAATTAACTAGTTCATTGCTGG
>NW_016997269.1:0-438 GCF_001483705.2 Eufriesea mexicana | reverse complement strand
CCATTTCAATACTATAGAATCTGGCTGGAAAGTTCAATATTATTGACAGTTTCGACTATTATCATGGTGAGCTACCTTTCTTGTCTAAATAAGCAGGGTAGATTGTATTGACGTGCTATAGACATTGCAATGCTGTAGAATCTTCCTGGAACATACAATTTTATTGTCATTTTTGACTAATATCGTGGTGAAATTACTTCCTTGCATAAGTAAGGAGGAAAGATCCTTTTGGAGTGCTATTGAGATTGCAATGTCGTAGAGTCTGGCTGGAAAATTCAATTTTATTGACATTTTAGACTAATATCGGGGAAAGCTGGCTATCCTGCATAAACAAGGTGGAAAGAATCTATTGGTGTGCTATAGCCGTTTCAAAACTATAGAATCTGGCTGGAAAGTTCAATACCATTGACAGTTTCGACTATTATCGTGGTGAGCTAT
>NW_016997268.1:0-595 GCF_001483705.2 Eufriesea mexicana | reverse complement strand
CGGGTCGATAACAGGCACACACACACACACACACAAACACGCATACCACCGAACCGGAACTCACGCATACCCTACGGACGCCGCGCGAACATCACGCGACGCAGTGCGCCCGGACCATGGCCTCTCGAACTGACGGGCCCCCATACGCCAGCTCGTGGTCACCCTGACTTATGTTGCGACGGGAGAGGGAGACGGACTCCCGGCCGTAGGTACATGGTCGCTCGCGCAGTCGGAGGTCTAACGCGTTAGCACATCCGGTAGTGCGCGCGCCGCCCTCCGTCGCTACGCTTGCAGCCTCCGCCGCCCTACGCGCGAGGAGCACGCCCTACGCTCGCGGCTTCTCTCCCCGGCTTCCTCCTGTAACATAACCGCCTCGCAGACGGAGGCCACCGCACGACACGCACCTAAGCACTCCGTCATCCGCGCCACGACGACGGAGAGTGAAAGGTCCCGTCCCACCACGCGACATATTACCCGGCGCTCGCGAGCCCACGCCGGGCATTCCTCCACCGTGAGCTGCGCCGTGTCCCTCCCTTCTCCGCAGTGATGACACCGCGTCTCACGTTCCCGCCCAACACGACACAGGTACTCCCCG
>NW_016997267.1:0-624 GCF_001483705.2 Eufriesea mexicana | reverse complement strand
GAATTCAACCGAATAGCAGTGTATGGCACTGAAGCCAAAGCTATCCTAATATACCCACCTCAAATGAGCCTAACCCAACGAAATCTACCCAAATCTAACCTCACGGGGCCGCCATTACTGGGTTCCCCAGTGCCAAGCAGAACATATTGAAGAGGAGCATAGCGCAGAAATCCATAGAATAGCGGAGTAAAGTGGAAAAGACATAGCTACCCAAACCAAAGCCAAGCAAATTTAACCTACCTTTCGTAACATGACTCAGCACAGCGTGCCGCAGCCACACTCGCAGGCGTCCACAGAGACACGGTAAATACGATACAGAAGAGTAGAGCGCAGAAACCCACGGAATAGAAGTGCACAGCACAAGGGTCAGACGTATGATAACCAAACCTAACCAAACTTGTGCCGACCAGGCGTGAACTAACTCAACCTACAGCGCCGCGGCCACGGTTTGTGGCATCCACGGAGCCGAGCAGAATATATAAGAGGAGAGTAGAGCTCTGAAATCAACATATTAGCCGTGTATAGCTGGCTAGTCAAATCTACCCTAACCAGACCCAAACGAACCTAGCCTAACCAAACGTCCGATACCTCAGCCTAGCGTGGCGAGGCCACAGCTGCTGGCAT
>NW_016997266.1:0-1014 GCF_001483705.2 Eufriesea mexicana | reverse complement strand
TAATATTGCTCAAGCTAACGTGCCAGGACCACTATTGCTGTCATCCACAAACACAAGCAGAATATACTGGAACACATTAGAGCGCCGGAATATACCAAACAGCAGTGTATAGCACAAAAGTCAGATATAACCTAACCTAACTTTACATAATCGGACATAACAATCAAAACGTAGAATAGTTAAACCTGACGAGTCGAGACCTCTAATGCTGGCTTCCACAGAGCCAGCCAGAAAACGTAAGAGCACAGCAGAATGCAGAAATCTTCCGAGTAGCAGTGTACACCACGAAAGTGGAAGATATGCAAGCCTAACACAAACTAACGTATCCTAACCAAACGTTGCCCAACTCAACCTAACGTGCCGCGACCAGTCTGCTGACCTCCACAGAGTTAAGCCTAGCATATTAGAGGAGAGCAGGGCGCAGGAATCCATAGAATCTCAGTGTATAGCAGAAAATTCAAAGCTACCTTCTACAAACCTATCCAATCGTAACATATCCAAACTTATAAAAAAGTCCAAGGTATTCTCTCCAAATATTACAAAATTTGTCATACGCAAACGTTGCTTAACTCAACATAACTTGACGAGACCACCATTGCAGCCCTCCACAGAGATAAGCAGAAAGTACTAGAGCACAGTAGAGCGCAGAAATTAATCGCACTACAGTGAATAGCACAAGAGACGTAGATATCATAACCTAACCTGACCTAATGTAACCTAACCAAACGCATCATAACCCATAATGACGTGCCGCGACCATTGCTACTGGCCTCCCCAGGGCAAAGCAGATTGTAGTGGAGCACAGAGGATGACAAAATCGGCCGAAAATCAGTCTGAAGCACGAAGGACAAGGTAGCATGTCCTAACATATGCAAATGTGACATATACAAACGTAGCCTATCTCAACGTAACATGACGAGACCACCATTGCTGGCCTCCGCAAAGGTAAGCAGAATGTGCTAGAGAACAGTATTGCGCAGAAATCAACCGCAATGCTGTGATTAGCACGAAAGC
>NW_016997265.1:0-583 GCF_001483705.2 Eufriesea mexicana | reverse complement strand
GTAGGTTCGCCACGATATTAGCCAAAATGTCAATAAAATTGTATTTTCCAGCCAGATTCTATATCATTGCATTGGCTATAGCACGCCAGGAGAATCTTTCATCCCTACATATGCAAGAGAGTTAGGTCAACACGATACTAGTCGAAAATGTCAATAAAATTGAACTTTGCAGCTAGATTCTATAGCATTGCAATGGCTATAGCACGCCAGTAGAATCTTTCCTCCTTATACATGCAAGAGAGACAGGTCAACATGATATTAGTCGCAAATGTCAATAAAATTGAACTTTGCAGCTAGATTCTATAGCATTGCAATGGCTATAGCACGCCAGGAGAATCTTTCATCCCTACATATGCAAGAGAGTTAGGTCAACACGATACTAGTCGAAAATGTCAAAAAAATAGAATTTTGCAGCTAGATTCTATAGCTTTGTAAAGGCGATAGAACGCCAACAGTATCTATCCTTCTTATTTATGTAAGAGTGATAGCTCGCCACGATATTAGTTGAAAATGTAAGTACAATTGAATTTTCCAGCCAGATTCTATAGCATTGCAATGACTACAGCTCGCCAGTAGAATCTGT
>NW_016997264.1:327-619 GCF_001483705.2 Eufriesea mexicana | reverse complement strand
TCTCGCCCCGAAACCCACGAGCATAAGCCAGGCGAAGGCGACCCTCCCCACACGGGAGGAGCTTGCCATAGGGCACCGTCCGCTGTCTGTTGTGGAACTGTGTGCCGTTATATCCGAGAATTGCGCGAGGATAGAGACGACGGCAGACAAGAGTAAAAACCTACACGGCCCATACGTTCGCGCCATCCGTATAAACGCCAGGGCGGTGGATTCGGCCGGCTGGTAGATGAGTCTCCAGGTAACAGCCGGCCGTGCCCTGGAGACGATGGCGGGGATGGGGCGCGGGGTGGTG
>NW_016997264.1:0-209 GCF_001483705.2 Eufriesea mexicana | reverse complement strand
CGGTGGCCAGTAATTGCCGACCCCGCGCCCGTTTGAAATGTGCGTGCGTCCGCGGGCTCCGGAGCAGCGGCACCGGCGCCCGAGTTCGGTATAGAGGATGCCTTCGCGGCACTCAGTCCCCGAATCGACGAAAAGTTCGAGGCGCTCGTGCGTACGCTCCCGATGGCGGTCGGGCGGGATGCGCCTGCCCGAGCGCCGGAGCAAGCAGG
>NW_016997263.1:0-392 GCF_001483705.2 Eufriesea mexicana | reverse complement strand
ATTTCGGCGCACTACTCTGCTCTAATGTGTTATGCTTTCCTCTGGGTAAATGAGCAATGGTGGCATAGGCACGTTGGTTTGGTTAGGTTACCAAACCTAACCAACCCGTTACGTTGGGTTAGGCAATATTCGGTCAGGACAGCTTTAACTTTTGCGTTGTACACTGCTATTCGGTGGATCTCTGCACTCCACTGTGCTCTAGTACGTCCTGCTTGGCTCTGGGGAGGGCAACAAAAGCGGTCTAGGCAAGATAGGTTGAGTCAGGCTATGTTTGGCTATGTCCCGTTGGTTTGGGTTAGGCGTGGAAAGCTTTAACATTTCTGATATACACTGCGATTAAATTGATTTCTGCGTTCTACTTTCCGCAAGTGTGTTCCGCTTGACACTGCGTC
>NW_016997262.1:0-33609 GCF_001483705.2 Eufriesea mexicana | reverse complement strand
TAGCAGTGCACAGCACAAAAGTTACAGCTATCCTTACCAAATTTATCCTAAACCTACCTAACCTGACGTAACCGGACACAACGCATCGTGCCGAGACCACTATTGCGATCCTTCCCATAGCCAAGCCGAAAAAATTAGAGCTCTGTAGGATGCAGGAATACACCTAATGGCAGACCATAGCTCTAAAGCCAAAGCAACTCGCTCCTAACCTAACCAATCATACCATACCCGAATGTAAGACAACTCAACCTAACGTGCCGAGAACGCTATTGCTGACCTCCCGAGAGCGAAGCAGAACATACTAGAGTGCAGTAGATGGCGGAGATCCACCGAAAAGCAGTGCAATGCACAAAGATTAAAGCTATCCTAGCGACGTCTATCCCAATCCAACCTAACCGTACAAAACCTGACCCAGCATAACGTGCCGGGTCCACTGTTTCTGGCGTTCCCAGGGCCAAGCTAGGAGTATTAGAGCACTGTAGGATGCGGAAATCCGCCTAATACCAGACTGTAGCACAAAACTCAAAGCTATCCTCTCATACCGTAACCCATCGTAACATAACCAAACACAACATCACTCATCCTAACGTGGCCCAACCACTATTGCTGGCCTCCACAGGGCCACGCGGAACGCATTACTGGAGTGTAGGACGCAGAAATTCATAGAATCGAAATGTATATCAGTAGCGTCTGAGCTACCATTAATTAACGCAAACCAACGGAACATAACCAATTGTAGCATAGCTCAACCTAACCTGCTGAGACCACTGATGCCGCCTTCCGCAGAGCCTAGCAGGACACACTAGAGCAGAGTACTGCGTAGAAGTCTACCTTATAGCAGTGTAGAGCACAAAAGTTATAGCTATCCTAAGCAAACATGGTCAAACCCAACCTAGCCGAACGTAACTTGGCTCAGCATAAAGTGAGGAGACCAATATTGCTAGCCTTCCCATAGACAAGCTGAAAATATATGAGCACTGCGAGGCGCAAAAATCCCCCTAATAGCAGTCTATGGAAATAAAGTCAAAGCTCTCCTCTCCTGCCCTAGGAAATCGTAACATATGAAAGGAGCCCAAAAGAACCCAACGGGGCCCGGGCTCCCTTTTTGCCCCCCCCCCCCCCAGAGGTAAGCAGAACACGTTTGTGGAGGGCGGAACGCAGAAGTCCATACAATCGCAGTGTATATCAGAAAAGTTGAAGCTACGTAAGTCTAACCCAACTCCACAGAACGTAACCAAACGTAGCCTAACTCAAGATAACGTACCGCGACCACTGATGCTGGTCTTCGCAGAGCCAAGCAGAACACACTAGTAGAGTGTAGAACGCAGAAATCCACAGAATTGCGGTGTATATCAGAAAAGTCATAGCTTCCCAAACCAACGTATCTCAGCTAAACACACTCTAACTCAACCTATCGTGCCGAGGCCGCTATTACTGCCCTCCCCAGATCCAAGCGGGACATCGTAGAGCACAGTACATGGCAGAAGGCCACCGAATAGTAGTGTAAAGCACAAAGGTTAAAGGTATCCTGACCAACCATAGCCTAACCCAAACTGACCGAAAGTAACGTTACTTACCGCTACCTGCCGGGGGCACTATTGCAGACCTTGCCAGAGGCAAGCTGAAAATATTAAATCACTGTTGGAACCAGAAATCCACCTCAGAGCAGACTATAGCACTACGGCCAAGACAATCATCTCCTAACCTAACCAACTGTAACATAACCAAACGTAACCTAACTCAACCCAACATCCCGCGACCGTTATTGCTGCCCTCCCCAAATCCAAGCAAGGCATACTACAGCACAGTAGAGCGCAGAAATCCACCGAACAGCAGCGTAAAGCACAGACGCTAAAGCTACCCTGACAAAACCTTTCCAAACACAACCTAACCGATCGTAACGAGATGCAGCATAACGCGTCGGGACCACAATCGCTGGCCTTCCCAAAATGAATGTGAAAATATTAGTGCAATGTAGGGCGCACGAACCCACCTAATGGCAGACTAAAACACTAAAGTCTAAGCTGTCCTCTCCTAACATAACCAATCATGTCATAACCAAGCGCAACATAACTCAACCGAACGCGTCGCGCCCACTATTACTGGCCTCCCCTGAACCAGGCAGTGCACGCTTGTGGAGAGTAGAAAGCAGAAGTCCGTTGACTCGCAGTGTATATCTGAAAAGTCTAAGTTACCTAAGACCAACACAAACCAACAGAACATGACCGAGCATGGCCTAACTGAACATAACGTGCCGAAACCGCTGTTGCAGCCCCCTCCCAATGCGCCACGAGCCAAGCAGGACATACTAGGGAACAGTAGAGCGCAGAAGTCACCGAGTAGAATTGTACAGCACAAAAGTTATAGCTACCCTAACTAAACTTAGCCTAACCCATCGTAACCGGCCGTAACGTGTCTCACTGTAACTAGTTGCGACCGCTATTGCTGTTCTTCCCAGAGCCAAGCTGAAAGTATAGGAGCGCTATAGTGCGCAGGAATCTACTTAACAGCAGACTATAGCACTAAAATCCTCTCCTAATATATCCATTCGTAACATAACCAATCGTAACCTAACATAACCTAACGCGCCGCGATCACTATCGCTGGCCTTCCCAGTGCCAGGCAGGACACCTTAGTGGAGAGTAGGATGCAAAAGCCATAGAACCGCAATGTGTATCAGAATAGCCAATGATACCCAAACCTAACCCAAACCAACAGAACATAACCGAAAATAGCCTAACTCAACCGAACGCGCCGAGACAGTTATTGCGGCACTCCACAGAGCCATGTTGGACCTACTAGAGCGCAATAGCGGCTAGAATTTCACCGAAAAGCTTTGTATAGCAAAAAAGTTAGAGATATCCAAACCAAACTGGCCTAGCCCTACCTTACCGAACGTAGCCTATCCAACATAACGTGCCGAGGCCACTATTTCTGGCCATTCCAGAGCCAAGCTGAAAACATTAGAGCACTGCAGGGCGCAGAAGACCACCTATTTGCGGACTACAGCACTAAAGCTAAAGCCACAATATTACCATAATTAACCAAGCCTAACATAACAAACCGTAGTATGAATAAGCCAAACGAGACGAAACATCAATTTCCGGCCTGTGCAGAGACAAGAAGGACATATTGGGTTACTGTAGAGTGCAGAAATCGATCGAACATCATTTTAAGCTCAAAGGTCTGAGACATCCCAATCAAACCTTTCCCAACCAAGGCTAACCAAACGGAACATAACTCTGCCTATCGTGCAACGAACACTATTGCTGGCGTCCACAGTGCCCATAAGAGCATATTAGAGCACAGTAGAACGCGCAAAACAATCGAATAGCAGTGCATAGCTCAAAAGTCAAAGCCATCCTTTACAAACCTAACCAAACTACCATAAGCAAACGTAGCCTAACTCAAACTAACGTGCCAAGACTACTATTGTCGGCCTCCGAAGTGGCAAGCAAAATATACTAGGGCACGGTAGAGCTCAGGAATCAACAGCATTGTTGTTCATATCGCAAAGGTCAGGGACATCCTTTATTGATTTTTGTGATATGCACGGACATCCGGTGGATTTCTGCGATCCACACTGCACTACTACGCTTTGCTCATCTATGGGGAGGCCGGTAATAGTGGTCTCGGCACGTTAGGTTGAGTTAGGCTACGTTTGGCTAGGTTACGTTATCTTGGGATAGTTTGGATAGCTTTGCCCTTCGCGGTATAAACTGTAGCTCGGTGGATTTCTGCACTCCGCTGTGCTCTAGCGTCTTCTGCTTGGCTCTGGGGAGGCCAGCAATAGGGGTTTCAGCACGTTTGTTTGAGATAAATGACGGTAGGTTATGTTGCGTTTCGTTAGGATGGGATAGGTTAGCGTCGACTTTCATGCTGCACACCGCCATACGGTGGACTTGTGCACTCTATTGTCTCTAGTAAGTCCTGCTTCACTCAGGGGAGAGCTGCGATAGTAGTCTCAGCACGTTAAGTTGAGTTAGATTACGCTTGGTTATGTTACGTTTGGTTAGGTCAGGATGGGACAGCTTTAACTTTTGTGTTATACAACGCTACTCGGTGGATCTATGCGCCCAACATTGCTCTAATGTCCTCTGCCCGTTTGTGTAGCTGCCAGGAGTAGTATTCTTGGCACGCTATACTTAGTTTGGCTACGTTAGGTTAGCTTAGGTTAGGACATGTTTGGTTAGTATATCTTTGACTCTTGTTCTATACACTGCAATGCGGAGGATTACTGTGCTCCACTGTACCATAGTAAACTCAGTTTGGCTCTGGGGAGGCAAGAAATAGTGGTCTTGACGCGTTAGGTTGGGACATGTTACGCTTGGTCAGTTTGTCTGGGTTACGTTAGGATAACTCTGACCTTTCTCTCTACATTGCCATCCTATGGGCTTCTGCGCTCCACGCTCCTCTAATATGTTCTGCTTGTCGATGGGGAAGCCAGCAACAGTGGATACGGCTCGTTAGGTCTACTTAGTATACGTTTGGTGAGCATAGTATAGGCCAGGTTATATTGTGATACCTTGACTCCTGTGCTGTGCACTAATATTCGGTGGATTTATGCGCTCTACTGTGCTCTAGTATATTCCGCTTCACTCTGTGGAGAGCTGCGATAGCAGTCTCAGCACGTTAGTTTGAGTTACATTACGATTGGTTATGTTTCGTTTGGTCAGATTGGGATAGGACAGCTTTGACTTTTGTGCTATACAGAGATTTTCGCTGGAGTTCTTACCTCTACATTGGTCTAGCGTGCTCTGCCTGGCTCTGCGTAGGCCAGCAATAGAAGTCTCGGCATGTTAGCGTGGGTTAGGTTACTTTTGGTTACGTTACGCTTGTTCCGGTTACGATAGGATGGCTTTGACTTTTGTGCTATACACTCATATACGGTTGAATTCTGTGCTCTACTGTGCTCAAATACGTTCTGCTGGGCTCTGGGTAGGCCAACAATAGTGGCCTTGGCGTATTAGGCTGTGGCATATTCCGTTTGGCTTCGCTAGGTAAGGCTAGGTTTGGTTATGGAAGACTTCACATTCGCGGTATACACTGCAATTCGGTCTATGTCTGCGCTCTGCATTTCTCTGTCATCCTCTACTTGTCTCTGGGGAGGCCAGGAATGGTGGCCATGGCACGTTTGGTTGATGTACGTTACGCTTGGCTTGTCCAGGTAAGGTTCGGTTCGGTTAGGATAGCTTTGTCTTTTGTGCTCAACACTGCTATACTATGGACTTCTGGGAATTACTGTGCTCTAACATTCTCTGCTCGATGCAGGGGAGCTCTGTAATAGTGGTCTCTCACGTTAGGTTGCGATAGGCTACTTTACGTTTGGTTAGGGTAGGAGATGATGGTTCTGACTTATGTGTTATGCACTGCTTTTCTGTGTATTACTGCGCTCTACTCACCTCTACCCACGCTTGGCAACGTGGAGGCCACCAATCCTTGATGCGGCAAGTTAGGTTGAGTTAGATTACGTTCGATTACGTTAGGTTAAGTTGGGTTAGGTTATGATATCCCTGACTTTTGTGCTCGACACAGATATTCTCTGGACTCCTTTGCTCTACACTGCTCTTTCATATTCCGCTGGACTTTGGGGATGCCAGCAGTAGCGGCGGCAGCACGTAATGTTCAGTTATGCTACGCTTGGTTAGGTTTGGTTAGGTTTGGTTTGGTCTGGATATCTTAGACTTTTATGATATTCACTGGAATGCGGTCGATTTCCGCGTTCTGCTGGTCTCTAGTTTATCCTGCTTATCTCTACGGGGGCCAGGAATAGTGGTCCCGCCGCGCTAGGTTGATAGCTTACGCTTGGCATTTCCAGGTTGGGTTCGGTTTGGTTAGGATAGCTTCGTCTCTTGCGCCATACACAGTTATTTGGTTGATATCTGCTCTCTGCATTGCTCTACTTGCATCTGCTTTTCTCTGGCGAGATGAGCAATAGCGGTCGTCGCACGTTTGGTTGAGTCAGGCTACGTTTTGCTGAGTTACGATTGGTTATGTTAGGAGAGGATTGCTCCAACTTTTGTGCTTTACACTGCTATACCGCGCATTTCCGCGCTCTGCCGAGGCCTAATATGTTCTGCACGGTTCTGTGGAGGCCAGCAAATGTTGTCCCGGCGCGTTAGGTTCATTTTTGTTGCGTTTGTCTTGGTTAGGTTTGGTTAGGTGTGGTTAGGTTATCTCTGAGTATTGTGCTATACACTACCATTCGGCCGATACCTGCGTCCTGAATTCCTCTACATGCATCTGCTTGACTCAGGGGAGGCCAGCTATATCGGTCGTCGCTGATCCGGTTGAGTTATGTTACGTTTCGTTACGCTAAGTTTGGTTAGGTTAGGACATCATACCTTTGTCTTTTGCGCTGCACACTGTTACTCGGTGGATTTCTGCGCTCTACTGTGCTCTAATATGCTCTGCTTGGCTCTGGGAAGGGCAGCAATAGATGTCTCGGCTCGTTAGGTTTAGCTATTCTACGTTTGATTAGGCTTGGTTGGTTACGGTTTTTACAGGGTTTCAATGACTTTTGTGCTATACGCTGACATACGGCCCATTTATGCTCTGTAGTGTGTCCTAACATTCTTTGCTTGGCTATGGGGATGCCAGAAATAGTGGCCGCGGCACCTTAGCCTGAATTAGGTTGCGTATGGCTATGTTACGTTTGGTTAGGTTAGGAGAGGGCAGCTTTGACTTTTATGGCATACGCTTCCGTTCAGTGATATCTGCGTCCTACATTGCTGAGCTATGCTCCGCTCTACACTCAGGACGCCAACAATTGTGTTCGTGGCGCGCTAGGCTGCGTTAGGTTACGCTTGGCATGGTTTGGTTATGATACATTTGGTTAGGATGGCCTTGGACTTTGTAATATACACTGCTATACGGCGGATTACTGCTCTGTACTGCGCTTTAATATGTTCTGCTTGGCTCTGGGGAGGTCAGCAACTGTGGCCCCGGCACGTTAGGATGAGTTACGTTACGTTCGGTTACGATACGTATGGGTAGGTTAGGATATGATTGCTTTGACTTTCATGCTGTACCCCGATAAACGGTGGATTTCTGCGCTCTACATTGCTCTAACATCCTCTGGTTGCCTCTGGGCTTGCCAGCAATATTATTCTCGGCACGTTATGTTTAGTTAGGCTACGTTCTGTTAGGTTAGGATAGGACATGTTAGGATAGGATATCTTTGCCTTTTGCGCTATGATCTGCTATACGGCGGATTTCTGCGCTCCACTGTGATCTGATATGTTCTGCCTGGATCTGGAGTGGCCTGCAATGGTCGTCTCTACATGCCAGGTTCAGTTATGTTACGCTTGGCTTGGCTTGGCTAGGCTTGGCTTGATTAGGTTTGTTTCGACTTTTGTGCTATACGCTGCTATTCGGTCGACACCTGCATCTGCTCTGCATTGCTCTGCTAGCATCTGCTTTTATCTAAGAGGGCCAGCAATAGTGGCCGTGCCACGTTAGATTGGATTGTGTTACGTATGGATAGGTCACGTTAGGCTAAGTTTGGTTAGGATTGCTTCGACTTTCGTGATGTACACAGCTTTTCGGTGTATTCCAGCCCTCTACTGTGCCCTACTCTGATCTGCTTGGCATTTGGTAGTCCAGCAATATATGTCGCTGTACCATATGTCGAGCTTCGCTATGTCAGGTTAGGTTACGTTTGCCTGGTTTTGGTTTGGGTACCCTTGACTTTTCTGCAATACACTGCCTTTCATTGGATTTCTGCGCTCTTCTGTGCCCTAGTATGCTATGCTTGGCTCTGGGCTTGCCAGTAATAGAAGTATCGGCACTCTAGATTGAGTTAGGACACGTCTGGCTATGTTCCGTTAGCTTAGGTTAGGTTTGGATAGCTCCGACTTTTCTGTTATACACTGCGATCCTAAGTATATCTGCGCCCACCCTCATCCAATATGCTCTGCTTGGCAGTGCGGAGGCCAGCAATACTTGCCACGGCACGTTATGTTGAGTTAGATTCCGCTCGGCTAGGTTAGGTTTATTTGGGTTATGTTAGGATATCTTCGACTTTTGTGCTCGACACAGATATTCCCTGGACTTCTACGCTCTATTGTGCTGTATCATATTCCTCGTGTCTCTTGAGATGCCAGCAGTAGTGGTTGGGCACGTCTGGTTGTGTTATGTTACGCTAGTTTATGTTCGGTAAGGTTAGGTTTGTCGGGGTATCTCCGAACTTTGTGATATTCACAGCCAAGAGGTAGATTTCTACGCTCGACTGCTCTAGTATAATCTGCTTGGCTCGGCAGAGGACAGCAGTAGTGGTCTCTGCACGTTAGGTTCAGCAATGCTACGCTTGTTTATGTATCGTTTCGTGAGGAAGGAGCGGAGAGCTCTGACTTTTATGTTGTGCGCGTCTATTCGGTGGATTCCTGCCCTCTACATTGCTCTACTATACTCTGCTCGACCCTGGGGTGGCCAGTGATGGTGGTCTCAGCACGCTATGTTTATGTATGCTACGTTTGCTAATGTTACGTTTGGTTAGGGTTGGAGATGGTAGCACTTACTTATGTGCTGTACACTGCATTTCGTTGGATTTCTGCGCTCTACTGTGCACTAGTATGTTATGCTTGCCGCTGAGGAGGCCAGCAATAGTGCTCTCGGCAAGTTAGGTTTGGGTATGTTACGTTCCGTTGTCTTATGTTCGTTTGGGTTAGGTGTGTGTAGCTTTGACGATCTTGGCAAAGACTGCTATTCGATGGATTTCTGCGCTCCACTCTGCTCTACTGTACTCTAATCGACATTGGGGAGGCCAGCAATAGTGGTCGCTGCACGTGAGATTGCGTCAGGCTACGACTGGTTATGTTATCATTGGTTAGGTATGGTGATGCACGCTATGACTTTTGTGCAGTACACGACCATTCGGGGAATTACTCCAACCTAGCGTGCTCTAATATGTTCAGCTTCGCTCTGGGAAGGGCAGCAATAGTGGTCTCGGCGGGTTAGTTGACTTATGCTTCGTTCGGGTATGTTAGACTTGTTTGTGTTTGGTTAGGGTGTCTTTCACTTTTCTGCTATACATTACTCTCTGGTGGCTTTCTGCGCCCCACTGTGCTCTACTATACTCTGCTCCACTTTGTGGAGTCCAGAAATAGTGGGCATGTCACGATAGTCTGTGGTACGCTGCAACTCGTAATGTTACGGTTGGCCATGTATGGATAGGATAGCTTTGACTTTTCTAGTGTACACCGCTGTTCGGGAGATATCTACGCTCTACACTGCTCTGCTCCACTCTGCTCGTCTCGTGGGATTCCAATAATAGTGTACTTGGCTCGTTAGGTTGAGATAGTATACGTTTGCCTGTGTTACGTTTGGTTAGGATATGACACTGTAGCTACGACTTTTGTTCTGAACGCGGACATTCGGTGGACTTCTGCGCTCTACTGTGATCTAATATTCCCTCCTTTGCTCTGGGAATTCCAGAAATAGTGGCCGCTGGGCGTTACCATGGATTAGGTTACGTTTGTTTATGTTAGGTCCGTTTGGGTTGGGTTGCGATATCCTTGATTTTCGTGCTATACACTGCCGTCACATGGCCCTCTGCGGTCTTGTCTTCTCCAATATGTCCTGCTGGACTCTAGGGATGGCAGCAATTGTGGCCTCGGTAAGTCACGATGAGTTTGGTCACGTTTCGTCTCGTTACGTTTGGTTAGGTTAGGATAGCATATCTTTGACTTTTGCGGTATATGCCGCTGTTCGGTGGACTTCTGCGCTCTTCATTGCCCTAATATGTTCTGCCCGGCTCTGTGGAGGGCAGCAATAGTCGTATCGGCACTTAAGTGTGTGCTAGGTTACGTTTGATTGCGTAACGATTGTCCTGTTTAGGATGGGATAGCTTTGACTTTTGTGCTATACACTTACATAAGGACGATTTCTGCGCTCTGCTATGCTACAATACGCCCCGCTTGGCTCTGGGCAGGCCAGCAATATTGGGCGTGGCACGTATTGCTTTGTGAGGTTACATTTGGTGTTGTTCGGGTAGGCTAAGTTTGGTTAGGGTGGCTTTGAGGTTTGCGCTATACAATGTTTTTCGGCTGGTTTCAGCGATCCACTTTGCTCTAGTATACTCTACTTGGCCCAGGGGAGTCCAGCAAAAGTGGTCGCAGCACGTTACCTTGAGTTAAGCTACGCATGGTTCGGCGTTGTTGGTTTGGTTTATGCTTGCGCAGCTTAGACTTTTCTGATATACACGGCGATTCTATGGATTTCTGCGACCTACTATCAACATATATGTTCTGCTTGGCTCTGGGGAGGCCAGCAATCGTGGTCTCGGCACTTAACGTTGTGTTGGGTTCCGTTAGGTTAGGTCACGTTAAGCAAGGTTTGGTTAGGATAGGTTTCACTTTTGTGCTATACACTGCTATTCGGTGAAATCCTGCGCTCCTTCGTGCTGCAGTATGTTCTGCTTGGCTCTGGGGAGGCCAGCAGTAGTGGCCAAGTCTCGCTATGTTTGGTTAGTCTACGTTCGGTTAGGCCATTTTGGGTAAGGTTAAGTTAGAGTACACTCGACTTTTGTGCTGTGCTCTGCTCCTTGGTGGCTTTCTGCGCTCCACTGTGCTTTAGCCTATTCTGCTTGGCTCTGGGGAGGCCTGCAATAATGGTCTCCGCAAGTTAGGTTACGACTTGCTGCGTTTGGTTATATTACTTTTTTGATATATCAGGACAGGGTAGATTTAACTTTTGCGCTATACACTGCTATTCGGTAGATTTTTACGCTCTACGTTACTCTACTATACTCCGTTCGACTTTGGGAGGCCAGCAATAATGGGTTAGATTCGCAAGGTTGCGTTAGGCTACGTTTGGTTACGTTACGTTAGTTTGGGTCTGGCTTGAATAGATTTGGCACTCGTGCTATACACAGATGCTCTGTGGATTTCTGCCCTATACTATGCTCTACTTCAATCTGCTTGGCCCAGAGGTGTCCAGAAATACCGGTCGCGGCATTTTATGTCTAGATAGGCTATGTTTTGCTAGTTTCTGTTGGCTTGGGCTAGGTTTGGGTGGCTTAGACTTTTGTGACATACACTACGGCTCTATGGACTTCTGCGTTCTACTATCCTCAAATATGTCCTGCCTGGCTCTTGGTAGGGCAGCAATAGTGGTCGCGTTCGCGTTAGGTTGAGTTAGGTTACGTTTGGTTAGGTTAGGTTAGGTTAAGTTACGTTAGATTATGTTAGGTTAGGTTAAGTTAGGCTAGGTTAGGTTAGGTTAGGTTAGGTTAGGTAACTTACCCAAACGCAACCTAACCGAACGTAACCTGACTAAGCGTAACGTGCCGAGACCACTATTGCTGGCCTTCGAATAGCCAGGTTGTAGGTATTAGTGCACTATAGGGCGCAGAAGTCCACATAATAGCGGACTATAGCATCAAAGTAAAAGCTATCCTCTGCTAACCTACCTAATCGTAACATTAACAAGCGTAACGTATCCCAACCTAACGTGCCGCGACCATTACTGCTGGCCACCTCAGAGCCAAGCAGAACACATTAGTGGTGAGTAGAACGCAGTAATCCATAGAATCGCAGCGTATGTCAGAATGTTCAAAGCTACTCAAGCGTCACACAATCGAGCAGAACATAGCCAAACGTTGCATAACTCAATCCTATGTGTCGAGACCGCAGTAGTTGCTCCCCCTCCCCGTGTGCAGCAGGATAGACTAGGGCACAGTAGAGCGCAGATGTCCACCGAATAGCAGTGTACAGCACAAAGGTTAAGCTATCATAGCCAAACCTATCCTAGCCCAAACTAGCCGAATATGACCCTGCATAACGTGTTAAGGACACCATTGCTGGCAGCCCCAGAGCTAAGCTGAGAACATTAGAGCACCATATGGCGCAGAAATCCACCTAATGGCATACTACTGCACTAAGGTCGAATCTACTCTCTCCTAACCTAACAAAGCGTAACATAACTGAACGAAACCGATCTCAACCTAACGTGCCAAGACCACTACTGATGACCTCCTCTGTGCCAAGCAGAACCCATTGGTGGAGAATAGGACGCAGAAATCTATAGGACCGCCGTGTATATCAGAAAAGCCGAAGCTTCCCAAATCCAACCCAAACCTACAGAACATAACCAAACATAGCTTAACTCAATCTAACGTGCCGAGACAGGTATTGCTTCCATCCCCGAGGCCCAGCAGGACTCACTAGAGCACACTAGAGCGCCGAAATAGAGCGAATAGCAGTGTACACCAGAAGGGTTAAAGCTAACCTGCCCAAATTTAGCCTAAGCCAACCTAACCGAACATAACCTGAATCAACATAACGTGCCGAGACCACTACTGCAGGCATTCCAGGAGATAAGCCGAAAATATTACAGCACGATATGGCGCAAATATCCACATAATAGCATAGCATAGCACTAAAGTCAAAGCTGCGGCCTCCTAACCTATCCAAACGTAACATTACAACACGCATTCTAACTCAACCTGAAGTGCTGCGACAACTATTGCTGGCCTCCACAAAGCCAAGCAGAACACATTAGTGGAGAGTAGAACGCCGAAATCCACCGAATAACAGACTTAATCACTAAACCCAAAGCAATCCTCTCCTAACCTGGCCAATACTAACATAAGCGAACGTATCCTTACTCAACCAAACGTGACGCCACCACTATTTCTGGCCCTGCCAGAGCCAAGCAGAACACATTAGTAGATGGTGGAACGTAGAAATCCATAGAAACACAGTGTATATCACAAAAGTCAAAGCCACCCAAGCCTAACACAAACCAACGGAACATAACCCAACATCGCTATGTCTCAACATAACGCGACGAGACGGCAGCTCCTGCCCTTCCGAGAGCCAGGCAGGACATCCCAGAGCACTACAGAACGCAGAAACGCGCCGAATAGCTGTGAACAGCAGAACAGTTGAAGCTGCCCAAACCAAACTTAGCCTAATCCAACCTAATCTATCGTAGCGTTACTCAATATGATGCGCTAAGACCATTGTTGCTGGCCTTCCTGGAGCCAAGATGTAAATGTTAGCGGACTGTAGGGCGCAGAAATCCGCCTGATAGCAGACAATAGCGCTAAGGGCATAGCTATCGGCTCTAAACCTCACAATAGTAGCATAACCAATCGTATGCTGACCCTACCTAACGTGCTATCCTCTATAGCTGCCCCCCCCCCCCTGAGCCGAGCAGAGCACATCAGTGGAGAGTAGAACGCAGGAATCCATGGAATCGCACCGTATATCGGAAAAGTTAGAGCTACCCAGACCTATATCCAAGCCAACAGAACATAAACAAACGCAGACTATCTCTACCTAACGTGCCGAAACCGCTATTGCTGCGCTCCCCAGGGCCAAGCAGGAGATATTACAGCACACTAGAGCGTAGAATTCCACCGAAGAGTAGTGAACAGCACAAAAGTTAAAGCTATACTTACCAAACTTAGCCTAACACAAAATAACCGAACGTAACCTGACCCAACATAACGTGCCGAGACCACTATTGCTAGTCTTGCCCAGAGCCAAGCTAAGAATGTTATAGACCTGCAGGGCGCAGGATTCCACCTAGCGGCAGACTATAGCACTAAAGTCAATGCTACCGTAACCAGACATACCGTCACCCAAACGAGCCGAACGTAACTTCAATAAGCATAATGCGCAGAGGCCACTATTGCTGCCTTTCCCAGAGCCAAGCTGAAAATATTATAGCACTGCGGGGCGCAGAAATCCGCCTAATAGCAGACTATAGCACTATCGTCTAAACTCCCCTCTCCTAACGTAGCCAATCGCGACATGACCATACGTAACCTAACTCAACGTCACTTGCCAATACCACCAATCCCGGTCTCCTCAGAGCCAAGCAGGACACATTAGTGGAGAGTACAACGCCGAAATCCATAGAATCGCAGTGTATATCAGAAAAGTCATAGCTACAGAAACCTAACCCAAACGAACAGAACATAAACAAGCAAAGCGTAACAGAACCAAACGTGCGGAGTCCGCTATTTCGGCGCTCCCAAGAGCCATGCTGGACATACTAGAGAAGAGTGGAGCGCAGATATCCACCGAGCTGCAGTGTACAGCACAATAGTTAAAGCTAGCCTGACCAAGGTTTGCCAAACCGAACATAGCCGAACGTATGCTGACACAGAATCAATTGCCGAGGCCACCATTGCTGGCCTTCCCAGAGACAAGCAGAACACATCAGTTGAGTGTAGAACACAGAAATCCATAGAACCGATGTGTACATCAGATGATTCATATTTGTCCTCTCCAAACCCAACCTACCGTAACATAACCAAATGTAACCAAACTCAAGCTAACGCGCCGCGACCACTACTGCTGGCCTCCACGGAGACGAGCAAAGCACGTTAGTGCAGTGTAGAACGCAGGTATCAATATAATCGCAGTGTATATCAGATAAGTCAGAGCTAACCAAACCTAAGCCAAACCAACAGAACATAGCCAAGCATAGCATAACTAAAGCTAAAGTGCCGAGCCGGCTGTTGCTGCCCATGCGAGAGCCAGGCAGGACATATTAGAGCACAGTAGATCGATGAGATCCACCGAATAGCAGTATACATCGCAAAAGTTAAAGCCATCCTAACCAAACTTAGCCCAAACCTACCTAATCAAACGTAACCTGACCAACCATAACGTGACGAGATACCCGTTGCTGGCCTTCCACGAACCAAGGTGAAAATATCCTTGCACTGCAAGGCACAGAAGCCCACCTAATAGCGGGCTATGATACTGAAGTCCAAGCTACCATCCCCTAATCTAGCAAATGTTGACGCAACCAAACGTAACCTAACTCAACGTAACGCACACCGAAAATAATTACTGGCCTCCCCAGAGCCAAGAAGAACAAATTATTGGAGAGTAGGCCACACAAATCCACAGAATCGCAGTGTACATCAGAACAGTCGAAGCTACGCATACCTAACCCAAACCGCCAGAACATAACCAAACATAGCCTAGCACGACATAATTAGCGGAGACCGCTATTGCTGCCCTCCCCAGGGCCAACCATGACACACTAGAGCACAGTAGAGGGTATAAATCCACCGAGTGGCAGCGTACGGCACAAAAGTTATAGCCATCCAAACCAAACTTTGTCAAACACAATCTATCCGAACGAAATTTGACTCAGCATAACATGCCGAGACCGATATTGCTGCCCCCCCCCCAGAGCCAAGCAGGACTTACTAGAGCACAGTACAGCGCAGAAGTCCTCCTTATGTCAGTGTACAGCTCAAAAGATAGGGCGATCCTAACCAAACTCAGCTCTAACCCAACTTTACCGAACGTAACTTGAGTCGAAATAACGTGCAGAGACCACCGCTGCTGGCCTTCCTAGAGCCAAGCTGAAAATATATGCGTACTGCGGCGCGCAGAAGTACACCTAATAGCAGACTATAGCAATAAAAACATAGATATGCTCTCCTAGCCTAACCAATCGTAACATAAGGAAACGTAACATAACTCACCCTTTCGTGCTGCGTCCACTATTGCTATCCGCCACGGAGCCAAGCAGAACACAATAGCGGAGAGTACACTGCAGAAATCCGTAGAATCGTAGCGTATATCAGAAAAGTCAAAGCTACCCAAACCTAACACAAACCAACGGAACATATCCAAACATACCCTAACTCAACCTAACGTGCCGGGAACGCTATTGCTGCAAGCCAGAGCCAAGCAGGTCATTCTATTGCACAGTTGAGCGCAGAAATTCACCGAATAGCGGCGTACAGCACAGAAGATAAAGCGACCCTAACAAAACATAGCCTAACCCTACCTAGCCGACCGTAACGTGCCGAGGCCATTATTTGTAGCCGTCCCAGGGCTAAGCAAAAAATGATAGAGCACTGTAGGGCGCAGTAATCCACCTAATGACAGACTATAGCACTAAAGTCAAAGCTATCCACTCCTAACATAACCAATCATAACATAAACAGTGGAACCCTAACTCAAACTAACGTGCCGCGGCCACGACTGCTGGCCTCCATAGAGGAAAGCAGAACACATTATTGGAGAGTAGAACGCAGAAATCCTTAGAATCGCAGTGTACATCAGTAAAGTCGAAGATACATAAGTCTAATCCAAACATACATAACATAACCAATCATAGCCTAACTCAACCGAAAATGCCGAAACCGCTATTGCTGCCCCCGCAGCCAGGCAGTACTTACTACAGCACGTTAAAGCGCAGAGGTACACCGAATAGCAGTGTACAGCACAGAAGTTGAAGCTAACCTAACCAAACTTAGCCTTGCCCCACATAGCCGTCCTTAACATGAATCACCGTAACGTGCCGAGGCCACTAATGGTAGCCTTCCCAGGGCCAAGCTACAAATAATAGAGCACTGTAGGACGCAGAATTCCACCTAGCAGCACATTAAACCACTACAGTCAAAACTATCCCCTCCTAACCTAACCAAACGTAACATAACCAAAGGAAACCTAACTCAACCTAACGTGCCGCGGCCACGACTTCTGGCCTCCAAAGAGAAAAGAAGAACACATTATTGAAGAGTAGAACGCAGAAGTCCGTAGAATCGCTGTGTACATCAGAAAGGCCAAAGCTACGCAAACCTAATCCTAACCAACTGAAAATAGCCCAACATAGCGTAACACAACCTGTCCTGCGGAGATCGCTATAGCTGCCCTGCCCAGAGCCAAGCAGAACATACTAGAACACAGTAGATCGCAGAAATCCACCGAATAGCAGTGTACGTTACACAAGTTATAGCGATCCAAACCAAACTTAGACTAACCCTGCTTAACCGAACGTAACATGACTCAACATAACGTGTCGAGACCACTGTTGCTGCCTTCCCAGGACAGAGCTGAAAATATTAGAGCACTGCGGCTAGCAGGAGTCCACCTAACAGCAGATTATATCACTAAAGTCAACGCTCCCCTCTGCTAACCTTACCAATTATAACATAACCAAACGTAACATGACTAAACCTAACGTGCCGAGATCACTATTTCTTCTCTCTGCTAACCTTACCAATTTTAACATAAACAAACGTAACGTGACTAAACCCAACGTGCCGAGACCGCTATTGCTTGCCTTCACAGAGCCAAGCTGAAAATTATAGAGCACCGTAGGTCGCAGAAATCAACCTAATAGCAGGCTATATTACTAAGGTCAAAGATATCCTCTCCTAACCTAACCAAACGAAACATGTCCAGACGTAACCTGACTCAGCCTAACGTGCCGCGATCACAATTGCTAGCCTCCTCAGTGCCAAGCAGAACACGCTAGCGTAGAGTAGACGACAGAAATCCATAGAATCGCAGTGTGCATCGGAATAGTCAAACCTACCTATACCACAACCAAACCTACAGATCATAACCAGACATAGCCTAACTCCATTTAACGTTCCGAGAAGGCCATTGCTGCCGTGCCCAGAGCCAATCAGGACATACCACAGGAAAGTACAGCGCAGAAATCCATAGAAACGCAGGGTATATCAGAAAAGTCAAAGCTACCCAAACCTAACCCTTGGAAAAGCGTCATATCGAAACATAACGTAACTGCACCTAACGTACCGAGAACGTCATTGCTGCCCTCCCCAGAAACAGGCAGGATACACCAGAGCACAGTAGAGCCAAGAAATCCACCGAACAGCAACGTACTGCAGAAAAGTTAAAGCGATACTAACCAAACTTAGCCATACCCAACCTAACCGGACTTTACCTGACACGACATTACGTGCCGAGACAGCTATTACTGGCCTTCACAGAGCGAAGCTGAAAAATGTTAGATCAACCTAGGGCGCAGGAGTCTACTTAATAGCAGACTACAGTACTAAGGTCAAAGCTACCCTCTCCTAAGCTAACCAATCGCAAAATGTCCGAACGTAACATAACTCAAACTAACGACCCGCGACCACTACTGCTGGACTTGCCAGAGACAAGCTGGAAATATTAGGGCACTGTAGGGCACAGGAATCCATCTAATAGCCGGTTATTGCTAGAGCTATCCTCTCTTAACCTAACCAACCTTAACATAACCAAACGTAACCTAACTCAGCCCAAAATGCAGCGACTACAGGCGCTGGCCTCCCCAGCGCCAAACAGAACACATAAGTGGTCAGTAGAACGCAGTAGTCCGTATAATCGCTGTGTATATCAGAAAAGTCAAAGATATCCAAACATAGCCTAACTCAACCCAACGTGCCAGGAACGCTATTGATGAAAACCCAGGTCCTAGCAGGACATACTAGAGCACTGCAGAGGGCAGAAACCCACCGAATAGCAGGGATGAGCACAAAAGATGTTACCTATCCTGCCCAAACGTAGCTTATCCCAATATAATCGAACGTAACCTGACTCAGCATAACGTACCGAGATAACTACTGCTGTCCTTCCCAGGGCCAGGCTGAAAATATTAGAGCACTGTGGCGCGTAGGAATCCACCTAATACCAGACTATATCACCAAAGTCAAAGCTATCCTCTCCTAACGTAAGCAATCTTAACACAACCTAGCGTAACCTTACTCAACACCTAACGTTCCGCGACCACTATTGCTGACATCCCCGGAACAATGCAGGTTATTCTATAGCACAGGAGAATGCAGAAGTCAGCAGCACTGAAGTGCTAAGTTCAAAAGTCAGACATATCCTAACCTCACCCGTCATAACCTATCCTAGCCGAAAGAAGCCTAACTGAAGCTATCGCTCGGAGACCACGATTGCTGGCATCCACAGCACCAAGCAGAGCATATACAGTAGAGAGCATAAATCCACCGAAAAGCAGAGTATGGCATAAAGGTGAAAGCTGTCCTATTCCAACCTATCCAAACATAACACAACCTATTACTGCTTATCCCAACCTGACGCACCGAGGCCACTATTGCTTGCATCCCCAGAGCCAAGCAGAATATGCTGGTGCACAGTAGAGCGTAGAAGTCTACCGAACAACAGTTTATACGAAAGTCAAAGCAATCCGAACCTAACCCAGACCAATATCGCATAACCGGACGTAGCCTAAACCAACCTGACGTACCGAGACCACTATTACTGGCCTCCCCCGAGCCGAGTAGCGTGTATGGGAGCAACGGAGAGCGGAGAAATCTACCGAACAGCAGAGTATAGCACAAAGGTAGTAGATATCCCCTCCTAACCTAATCAAACGTAACATAGCTATGCGTAACGTAACACAGCCTATCGCACCGCGGACACAATTTCTGGCCTCTCCAGAGCAATGCAGCGAATGATAGATAACAGTAGAGCGCTGAAGCCCGCCGAATGGCACTGTATAGCACAAAAGGCTAAGCTATGATACCCTAACCAAACCAAGCGTGACATAACCAAACGCAACCTGACTCAGACGATCGTGCCGAGAATGTTATTGCTGGCCTCCGTGGAGCCAAGCAGAGCATATAAGAAAAAAGTAGAGGGCAGAAGTACACCTAATAGCAGTGTATAGCACAAAAGTAAAAGTATCCAATGCAAACATAGCCATCCTAACCTAACCCAACCAAACCTAACATAACCAAACTTCATCCTAACTTAATTTTAGTGCCGAGATCACTACTGCTGGCCTCCCCAGAGCCAAGCCGTATATACAGGGGCACAGTAGGGCGCAGAAAGGCACCAGATAGCAGTGTATAGCAAGAAGGTCAAACGTATCTTAACCGAACCTAACAAAGCGTAACCTATCAGAACGCAGCGTAACTCAGCCTACCGTGTCACGAACGCCATTGATGGGCTCCCCAGAGTCGAATGGAGTATAGTAGTGCAACGAGGAGCGTAGAAATCCACCTGACAGTTGTGTGTAGCACAAAAGTCGAGGCTATCACGTCCTAACCTAAACTAATCTAACCAAACCAAACATAATATGCCTCAGCTTATCGTGCCGCGACCACTATTGCTGACCTACCCAGGGTCATGCAGAACATATTAGAGGAGAGTAGGGCGCAGGCGTCGATAGTATCACAGCGTAAAGCAGAAAAGTCAATGGAATCCCTACCTTACCCGTGCTAACATAGATTAACCAAACGTAACGTAACCCAACCTAACATACCGCGGCCACCAGTTCTGAACCCCCAAGAGGAAAGCAGATCAAATTGGAGCACAGCGGAGGGAAGAAATCCACCGAAAAGTAGTAAGTAGCACTAAAATCGGAGGTAACCAATCGTAACAGTACCAAACCTAATCAAACTGAAGTAAACGTGCCGCCGCCACTACTGCTGGCCTCCCCAGAGGCAAGCGGAACATACTAGAGTAGCGTAGGGCGCTGTAACATATACAATCGCAGTGTACAGCAGAAAAGTCAAAGATACCTATCCTAACCTAACCAAACATAACCTAACGGAACGCAGCCTAACTGAAACTAACACGCCGAGACCACAATTGCGGGCCAGCGAAGCGCCAACCAGTGCATATTAGACCACAGTAGAGCGCCGAAATCCACCGAAAAGCAGTGTATGACACAAAAGTCAAAGCTATCCTCTCCTTACCTAACCAAACGTAACAAAAGCGGAAGCAACCTAACCCAACGTGACGTGCCATAACCGCTACTGCTGGCCTCACGGGTGCTAAGCAGAGTATAGCAAAGCAATGTAGAACTCTGAAGTAGACCGGACAGCAGCCTATGGCACAAAAGACAAAGCTATCTTCACCAAACCTAACCAAATCCAACCTGAAAAAGCGCAACGTAACTCAGCCTGACGTGCCGCTACCAATACTGCTGGCCTACCCAGAGCGAAGCAGAACACACTGGAGCACAGTTCAGCGCAGAAATTCAACGTACAGCAGTGTGTAGCACAGCAGTCGAAGCTATCCTATCATAACATTACCAAACGTAACACAAGCGGACGTAACGTAACCCAACCTGACGTGCCACGAACACTACTGCTCGCCTCAGGAGAGCTAAGCAGAGCATAGCGGAGCAATTTAGAATTCTGAAATATTCCCAATAGCGGTGTACAGCACAAAAGTCAAAGCTAACCTAACCAAGCCTAACCAAACGTAACATAGCTCAGGCTATCGTGCCGAGGCAAACACTCCTGGCATCCCCAAGGCCAAGCAGAGGAAACTAGAGCAAAGCAGATCGCAGAAATCCACCGAATAGCATTGAATAGCACTGGGGTCAAAGCCATCCTAACCAAACTTAACCTAACCTAACCCTGACAAGCGTAACATAACTGAAAAATACCTGCCACGACCGCTGTTGCTGGTCTCCCCAGAGTTAGGCAGATGCTAGTTGAGAAATGCAGTGCGCAGATATCGAACGAAAAGCAATCTACAGTACACAGGCTAGGCTATACTGACCAAACATATCCGAACATAGCCAAGCCTTGCGTATCATGACTCAGACTTGCGTGCCGAGGCCACCATTGCGGTATAGCCCAGAGCCAAGCAGTACATACCAGAGCACAGTAGAGCGCTGGAATTCAACGTATAGCAGTGTATAGCGCAATAGTCAATGCCGTCCTAACAAAACGTAGCCCAACCTAACCTAGACAAAGGTAACATGAATGAAACGAACGTGCCGCGACCACCATTGCTGGCCTCCCCAGAGACAAGGAGATGCGAGTATATGCTAGTAGATGCTAGTTAACCAAACGTAAACTGACTCATTCTAACGTGCCGAGACAACAATTGCTGCTGTCCGCAGGGCAAAGCAGAAGGTATTAGGGGAGAGTGGGGCGCAGAAATCCGTAAAGACGCAGTGCATGGCACAAGAGTCGAAGCTACCCCACCTTAACATAGACAAACGTAACGTAACCGCGAGTAGCCTAACACAACCTAACGCGCCTGGACCACTGTTGCTGGACTCGCCGTCGCCAGGCCGATCATAATAGGGGAGAGCAGAGCGCGGAAGTCCATTAGATGGCAGTATACAGCACAAAAGTCAATGGCATTCCAAACAAACTCAAACATAACTGATCTAACATAATGTAACCAAACAGAAACTAATGCGCCGTGACCACTATTTCTGGCTTCCTTGGTACAAAGCGGAGAATATTGGATCACAGCAGAGCGCAGAAATCCACTGAACAGCAGTGCATAGCACAGATGTCAAAGCCAGCACATCCAAACAAGACAAAATCCAACCTAACCAACGGAGAATGACTAAACCAAACGAGGCGAGGCATGTACTGATTGCCACCCCAGATCCAAGCAGAACATATTACAGTAGAGTAGATCGCAGAAATCAACCGAATGTCAGTGTACAGCACAATAGTCGAAGCTATCCACTCCTAACATAACCAAACGTAATAAAACAATACGGAACGTACCTCAGCTTAACGTGCCGAGATCTACTGTTGCTGGCCTCCCCATAGCAAGCAGAATACGCTAGAGCACAGTAGAGCGCAGGAGGGCACCGAAAAGCGGTGTGTAGCACAAATGTCGAAAGCCATACTAACCGAAAGTAGCCTGCCCTAGCCTAAGAAAACGTAACTTAGCAGAACCTATCGTCCCACTACCGCCATTGCCTGCATTCCCAGATCAAAGCAGGGAATATTAGATTGGAGAAGAGCGCAGATGTCCGCAGCAAAGCAGTGTATGGCGCAAAGGTCAAAGTTATACAGTCCTAACCCAACCAGACGTGACATGAGCGGAAGTTACGGGACGCAACCTGACGTGCAACGACCGCTACTGCTGGCATCACGACAGCAGAGTAATGTAGAACGCTGGAATCGCCCGAATTGCAGTGTATAGCACAAATGTCAACGCTATTCTAATCAATCCCAACCAATCCTAACACAAGCAAACGTAACATAACTCAACCTAACATGCCGAGAGCACTACACCTGGCGTCCACAGAGACAAGCACAGTGTGATAGCGCACAGAAGAACGTAGAAGTCCGTATGATAGCAGTGAGTAGCACAAAAGTAAAGGCCATTCTAACGTAACGCAACGTAACCTGGCCTAACCAAACGTAATCAAACTCAACGTAACGAGCGGCGACCACAACTGCTGTCCTCCCGATGGTCGAGCATAATATAGTGGTGAAATGTACAGCGCAGAGTTCTACAGAACAGCATTGTGTACCACAAAAGTCATAGTCATGCTATCCTAACAAAGCCAATCGGAGGATAACCAAACGTAACCTAGCATAACATAACGTGCGGCGAACTCAACTGCTGGTCACCCGGGAGTACAACAGATTACAGTAGAGCAATGTAGAACACAGAAATCCACCGAATGGCCGTGTATAGCACAAAAATTAAAGCTATCCTGTCCTAACCTATTCTGACGTAACATAGCCAATCGCAGCCTAGCTGAATATAACTTGCCGAGACTACGATTGCAGGCCTCCCCAGAGCCAAGCTGAACATACTATAGCACTGTAGAGCGCTGGGATCCACAGAATAGCAGTGTAGAGCACAAAAGCCGCAGCTATCCTAACCAAACCCAACGAAATATAACTTAACCAGACGCAACATATCTCCGCCTAACTTGCCGAGAGCGCTGCTGCTGGCCTCACGGTAGCCAAACAGTTTGTAGCAGAACACAGTAGAGCGTAGGATCCCATCGAATGGCAATGTATAGCACAAACGTCAAAGCCATCCTGACCAAACTCTGCCTACCCTAACCAAGCCAAGAGTAACGCAACTCAAAGGAACGTGCAACCACTGCTGTTGCTCGCCTCCCAGAGCGAAGCAGAACATACGAGAGTAGAGTAGAGCGCAGAAGTTCACCGCACAACAGTACGTGCCATGATAGTCAAAGCAATCCTTACCTAACCCAAACTAGCATTACCTAACCAAACGTATCTTAACTCGACCTAGTGAACCGAGAACAAAACTACTGGCTTCCCCAGAGTCGAACTGGGAGCAGTAGAGCAATGCAGAGTGCAGAAATCTCCCGAACAACGGCGCATAGCGCAAAAGTCAAAGCTATCCTATCCTAACCTAATCAATTGCAACATAAGCAGACGTAACGTAACACAAGCTGACGTGCGACGAAAGCCATTGCTGGCCTCACGAGAGCAAGGCAGAGTACAGCAGAGCAATGCAGGACGCTGGAATCGTCCGAATAGCAGTGTATAACAAAAAAGTAGGAGACATCCCAACCCAACCTTAGAAAACATAAACCAATCAAACGTAGTCAATCACAACCTAATGCACCTAACCCAAAATTGCTGGCCTCCCCATCGCCAAGAGGGGCATATTAGAGGTGAGAAGAGCGCAGTGGTCCATAGAATGGCAGTGTTTAGCATGGAAGTCGAACATATCCAAACCAAACCCAAACAAACCGAACCAAGCATGTCGTAACGTAACTTAACCTAACGCCCAGCGGCCACCATTTCAAACATAGCCAGATCAAAGCATGGAACATTAGAACGCAGCAGAGCGCAGGAATCCACCGAATAGCAGTGTATAGTACAAGAGTCAACGCTATACTTTCCTAACCTATCCAGTCGTAGTACTACCAAACGTAACAAAACTCAAACAAACGAGCCCCCACGAAAATGGATGGACCCCTAGAGCCAAGCAGAACATATATGAGGGGAGTAGCGCGCAGAAATCCATATAATTGCGGTGTAGAGCGGAAAAGTGAAAGATATCCAAACCTAACCCAAACTAACGTAACCGAACCTAACGTGGCCAAACTAAACTTCGCGTGCCGCGACCACTGTTGCTGGCCTCCCGAGGCGATAGCAAAGTATAGCAGAGCAGTATACAGCGCAGAAGTCCACCGAAGATCAGTGTAAAGCAGAAAAATCGATGCTACCCTATCCTAACCTATCCAAACGTAACATAACTGTACGTGGCCTGACGCATCCTTATGTAGCGAGACCGCTATTACTGTCCTCCCAGAGCCGAGAAGAGCATAGTAGAAGAACGTAGAGCGTAGGAATCCTCCGAATCCCTGTGTATGGCACAAAAGTGAACTTTATCATATCCTAACCAGTCCAAACTTAATACAACCAAACGAAACCTAACCTAACACAACGTGCATTGACCACTATTGCTGGCCATTAAAGAGACAAGCAGAATATGCTAGAGAACAGTAGAGCGCGGAAAACCACCGAACAACATTGTATACCACGGGAGCCGTATCTATCCAAGCAAAACAAGGAAAACGTATCCTAGCCAAGCGTAGCATAACTCAACTTAACGTCCCGCGACCGCTATTGCTGGCCTCGCTGGAGCCAAGCTGAACATATTAGTGAAAAGTAGAGCGCCGAAATTCACAGGATGGCAATGTAGAGCAGAAAAGTCAAAGGTCTCCTAACCTAACCCAGACCAACCTGGCATAACGAACCGTTATATATCCGAACCTAACGTACCGAGACCACCATTGCGGGAAGCCTTAGAGCTATGGAGAATATGCTAGAGCACAGTATGGCGCACAGAGCCACCAAATAGCAGGGTACATCACAAAGGTCAAATATATTCCAACCGAACCAGACCGAACCTAACCTAACTAAGCTAGCAATAACTAAACATAACGAGCCGAGACCACTATTTTTGGCTTCCCCAGTGCCACCGAGAGCATACTAGAGCGCAGTGGAGCGCAGAAGTACACCAAATAACAGTGTGTAGCACAATATTCGAAGCCATCGCGGCCAAATCTAACGTAAACTAGCCTAACCAAACGCAATCTAACTCAACCAATCGTGTCACGACCACTATTGCTGGCCACAACAGGGTCGGAAAGAGCATAGTACAGCGATGTAGAGCGCAGAATTTCACCGAATAGCAGCGTATGGCACAAAAGTCAAAGTCATCCTCTCCTTACCTAACCGAAAGAAGCATAACTTAATATAACGTGACGACACTACTATTGTTGGCTTCCCGAGAGTGATGCAGAGCACATTAGAGCAATGTAGTGCGCAGGAATACACACAATCGCGGTGTATAGCACAAAAGTCCAAGCTATCCTATCATAACCTAGCCAAACGTAACATAACAAACGTAGCCTATCTCAACGTAAGGTGACGAGACTACTCTCGCGGGCCTCCCCAGAGCCAAGCAGGGCGTATTAGAGCTACGTAAAGCACAGAGATCCACCGAATTGCCGTGCACAGCACAAAAGTAGAAGATATTCAAACCGAACAGCATAACATGTCCTAAGCGAACGCAACATAACTCAATGTAACGTGACGGGACAACAATTGCTAGGCTTGCCAGTGCCAAGGTGAACACTCTAGAGCACTGTAGATCGCTGAAATCCGCCGAGTGGCAGTGTACAGCATAAAAGTCGAAGCTACCTCCTGACAACCTAGCCCAACGTAGCATAACCAAACGTAACCTAACGCAAAATAACGCGCCGCGTTCACGATTGCTGGCCTCCTGAGAGGCATCCAGAAAATATATCTGAATAGTAGGACGCAGATATCCATAGTATAACAGTGTAAATCAGAAAAGTGTAAGCAACGCAAATATTACACGAGTCATAGTACCTAAACAAAGATAGCATAACTCATCGTAATGTGCGGAGACCAATGTTGCTGCACTCCACAGGGCCAAGTAGGATACAGTAGAGCACAGTAGAGCGTAGAATTCCACCTAATATCTGCGTATACCACGAAAGTCAGATCTATCGAAGCATAACACAAGCTAACGTTACGTAACCAGACGAAGCCCAACACAAGCTAACCGGTCAAGACCACTATTACTGGCCTCCCAAGGGTCGAGCAGGGCTGAGTAGGGCAGCGCAGATCGTAGAAATCCACCGAATAGCAGTGTAAAGCAGAAAAGCCAAAGATAACCTATCCTATCCTATCCAAATGTAATATAAACGAACGCATACCAACTTATCCCTACGATCCGAGACCACTATTGCTGTACCTCCAGAAGCAAACAGAATGTACTAGAGCACTGTATCTGGCATAAACCTACCGAATAGCGGTGTATAGCGTAGAAGTCAGAGCTCTCCTATCCCTGCACAGCCAAACGTGACAAAACCAACCGTTATATATCCCAACCTAACGGGCAGAGACCACTATTGCTGGCATCCACAGAGTCGAGCATAGTATAGTAGAGGCAAGTAGTGCGTAGGAAGCCACCAAATGGTAATGTATAGCACAAAAGTCAAACACATCATAACCTAACCGGATGTAACCTAACCTCACCTAACGTAGAATAAATAAACATAACGAGCCGAGACCTCTATTTCTGTCCTCCTCAGAGCCAAGTAGAATATACTAGAGCACAGTAGATCACAGTAGTACACCGCATTGCAGTGTATATCATAAAAGTGGAAGATATCCTAACCTAACCAGTCCTAACCTCACATAACCGAATGTAGCATAATTCATCATAAGTTGACGAAACTACAATTTCTGGCATCCAGGGAGCCATCCTGAGCATATTAGAGCGATCTAGATCGCAGAAAAGCACCGAATTGCAGTGTGTAGCAAAAAGGACAAAGATATCCTTTCCTAACCAAGCCAAACGTAACATAAGCAAACGTAACCCAACACAACCTAACGCGCCGTGGACACAATCTCTGACCTCGCCAGGGCAAAGCAGAGAATAATCGAATACAGTAGAGCGCAGCGACCCACCGAATAGCAGTGTACAGCACATAAGTCAATGCCACCCTTGCCGAAACAAACCAAACGTAACAGAGCCAACCGCTACCTAAACAAACAAACGAGCCTAGACCACTATTACTGAGCTCCCCAGGGAGAAGCAGAACATATTATAGCACAGTAGGGTGCAGAGGTACACCGAACGGCAGTGTATAGAGGGAAAGTGAAGGTCATCGTTTCCTAGCCTAACAAATCGTTACAAAACCGAACGAAACATATCCCTAAATAACGTGCCAGGATCACTATTGCTGGGCTCCCCAGATTCGAGCAAAGTATGCTAGAGACAGTAGAGCGCAGAATTCTAAACAATAACTGTTTATAACACGAACGTCAGAGTTATCCATGCCCAGCGCAACATAACCTAACATATCCGAACCTAGCCTAACACAACCTAACGTGCCGCGACGACAATTTCTGGCATCCCGAGTGTCAAGCAGTGCATAGTAAATCGTTGTGGAGCGCAGAAATTCGCCGAGGAGTGCTGTATAGCTCAGAAGTGTAAGCTATCCGATCCTAACCACGCCAAACTTATCGTAAACAAACGCACCTTATCTCAGCCTAATATGCCGAGAGCCCTACTGCTGGCCTCGCCATAGCCACTCAGAATATACTAGATCACAGTGGATCTCAGGAACACACCGCGTTGCAGTGTGTAGCATAAGAGTGGAAGACACCCTAACCTAACCCAACCGAACGTAGCCTAACTAAACATATCGCGCAGAGAATACTATTTCTGGCATTTCCAGAGCCAAGCAGAGCATATTAGAGTAACGTAGAGAGAATAAATCCGCTGAATAGCCGTGCACAGCACAAAAGTCAAAACTATCCTGTCCTAACCAAACCAAACTTGACATAACCAAATATTGTATGTCACAACCGAACGAGCTGAGACCACTATTGGTGGCCTCGCCAGAGAAAAGCAGAACATACTAGGGCACAGCGGCGCGCAGAACTCCACCGATCGTCAGTTTATACCACGATAAGCAAAGGTACACATACCTAACCGAAGCTAACGTAACATAACCACACGTAGCATAACACAGCCTAACGTGCCGAGACACAGTTACTGGCATCCCTAGAGCCGAGCAGTGTACTGCAGAGGAACGTGGGGCATAGAAATCCACCGAGTATTGGTGTACAGCACAAAAGTTAAAGCTACCCTGTCCTATCCTAACCAATCGTAACATAACCAACCTTAGACTAACTGAACCTAACGCACCGCGGCAACTAATTCTGGCCTTCCAAGAGCAAAGCAAGGAATATTAGATCACAGTAGGGTGCAGGAATCCACCGAATAGCAGTGTACATCTCAAGAGTCATAGCTATCCTAGTCTCATATGACCAAGCATAGTAAGACCAAACGTAACCAAACTTCATCTAACGTTCCTGGACCACGGTTGCTGACCTCCCCAGAGCAAAGCAGAATATATTAGAGCACAGGAGAGCGAAGGTATCCGCCGCACTGAAGTACAAAGCAGAATAGTCAAAGATATCCCAAACTAACCAGACATAACCATACCTGTCCAAACGAAACCAAACTCAACCTAACGTGCCGAGACCACCATCAGTGGTCTCCCCACAGCCGAGGAGCGTATAGTGGAGCATTGCAGTGCGCAGGAATCTACCATGTAGCAGACCATACCGCAAAGCTAAGTTCTACCCAATAATAACATATCCAATCGTAATATAAACGAACGCAACCTCACTGAACCTAAAGTGCCGAGAACACTGTTGCTGGTCTCCCCAGCGTCGAGCAGAGTATAGAGGAGCAATGAAGAGTACAGAAGTCCACCGAATAGCAGTGTATAGCGCAAAAGACAAAGTTACCCTATCCTTACCTAACCAATCGTGACATAACCAAACGTAACACATTTCAGCCTAACGTGCCTACATCACTATTGCTGACGTCCCGAGGGCAAAGAAAAAGAAACAGTGGCACCAGGGAGCGCAGAAATCCGCGGCACTGAAGTGCAAATCACAAAAGACAAAGATATACTAGCCCAACATGTCATAACCTACCCTAGCCAAACGAATCCTAGTTCAGCATAACGTGCCGAAACCATCATTGCTGGCATCCACAACGCCAAGCAGAGCATATTAGAGCACAGTCGAGAGGAGAAATCCACCGAATAGCAGTGTACAGCGCAAAAATCAAAGCTACCCTGCCCTAACCTGATCAAACGTTATAACCAAACGTAGCCTAACTCAACAGGCCGTGACGAGACAACTATAGCTTGACTCCACAGAGCCAAGCGGAATATATTAAAGCACAGTAGAGAGCAGAAATGCACCGCGTTGCAGTGTATAGCACAAAGGTTGTAGGTATCCTAATCTAACATCTCCTAACCTAACCTAACCGAACGTAGACTAACTCAACATAGGCTGCCAAGACTACAATTACTGACCTCCCCAGAGCCGAGCAGGGAATATTAGAGCAATGTAAAGCTCTTGAAACCGAATAGCAGTGTATAGCACAAAAGTCAGGGCTATCCTATCCTCAAATACACAAACGTAGCATAAACGAACGTACCATTACAAAACCTAACGTGCCCAGACAACTATTGCTGGCATCACCATCGCCATGCAGAAAATATTACGAGAAAGTGGAGCTGAGAAATCAACAGAATGTCAGTGTATAGCATAAAGGGCAAAGCAATCCAGACTTAACCCATGCTAACATAACCTAAACGAACGTAACATAATATAACCCAACATGCTGCGGCCACTATTTCTGACCTCCCCAGAGCAAAAGCGGGCATAATAGAGCAAAGCAGAGGGCAAGAATCCACCGAATATCTGCGAATAGCACAAATGTCAATGCCATCCCGACCACACATAGCCTACCCTAACCAAACCAAGCGTAACCCAACTGAACCTAAGGAGCGGAGACCGCTATTGCTGGCCTCCCCGCAGCCATGCAGAGATGCTATCCTATCCTAACCGGACCAAACGCAACATAACGGAACATAACATAACTAAATTTGTCGCGCCCCGACCACAATTACTGGCCACCCCAGAGTCGAGCAGAGAACAGTAGGGAACAGTAGAGCGCAGAAAGCCACCAAATAGCAATGTATAGCGCAAAAGTCAAAGATATAATAACCAAACAAGGCCTAATCTGACCTAGCCAAACGTAGAATAACTATCCCTAACATACCGAGACCACAATTGCTGGCCTCCTCGGAGCAAAGCAGATCATATTAGAGAGGTGTAGAGCGCAAATATCCATAGATAACCTAAGCTATACTGTTTCTGGACTCCACTGGGCCAGGCGGAGCATATTAGAGCAATGTAGAACGTAGAAATCCACCGAATGTATGTGTATAGCGTTAAAGTCCATACTGTCCTAACCTAACTTGATTATACGTGACATATCCAAACGTAATCTATCTCAGCCTAACGTGCCAAAGCAACTATTCCTGTCCTCTCCAGAGCCAAGCAGAACATGCTAGAACCTACTAAGTCGAAGAAGTCCTCCGAACAACAGTTTATACCACGAAAGTCATAGAAATCCGGGAACACCCAGAGTAATATTACCTAACCAAACGTAACCTAACAAAACGTATCGTGCGGAGATCACTATCGTTGGCCTCCGCGAAGCCAAGCGTTATATATAAGAGCACAGCAGAGATCACAAATAAACCGCACTGATGTTTATTGCATAAAGGTCAAAGATATCCTGACCAAGCCTAACCTAACCTAACCTAACCAAACACAACAGAACTCAACATAACGTGTATAGACCACTATTTCTGACCTCCCCAGAGACAAGCGGATGCTAGTAGAGCAACGCAGAGCGCAGGTGCCCACCGAGTAGCTACGCACAGGACAAATGTCGAAGCAATCCTCTCCTAACCTACCCAATTGTGACATACACAAACGTAACGTAGGTAACCCTAACGTGCCGCGAACGCTATTGCTGGCTCCCCGTGAGTCGAGCAGAGTATAGCAGCGCGATGTAAAGCACATGAATCTACCGGACAGCAGCGTACAGCACAAGAGTCACGGTACCCTCTCTTAACCAAACGAAACGTAGCGGAACCTAACGAGCCGAGACCACTGCAGCAGGCCTCCACATAGCCAAGCAGAATATACTAGAGCTCAGTAGAGCGTCGGAATCGACCGAATAGCAGTGCATAGCACAAAAGCCAAAGCCATCCTAATCAAACTTATCCTAAACTAACCATGCCTAACGTAGCGTAGCTGTGTCAAACGTGCCACGACCACTATTGCTGACCTCCCCAGCGACAAACAGAACATATCTGTGCACACTGTAGCGCAGAAATCCACCGAATAGCAGTGTAAGGCTCAAAAAGTAGAGCTACACTCCGCAAACCTAACCAATCGTAACGCAACCAAACGTAGCTTAGCAGAGAGTATCATGCCGAGACCACAGTTACAGTCTTCCCAAGCCAAGCAGAGCATGGTAGAGCGCGGTAGAGCGCAGATATCCATAGATAACCTAAGCTAACCCAAACGGGCATAACCTAGCCATATGTAACGTAACAGAACCTATCGCGCAGCGACCAGTACTTCTGGCCTCCTCAGAGCATAACAGAGAATATAAGGTCACAGTAGAGCGCAGAATTCCGCCGAGTAGCAGTGTGTAGCACAATTGTCGGAGACATCCTGACCAAACTAGACATAACGTGGCCTAACCAAACGTAGAGTAACTGAACGTAACGTGCCACAAACACTATTGCTGGCTTCCCGAGAGAGGAGCAGAGTATGACAGGGCACAGTAGAGCATAGATGTCCATAGAATAACAGTTTTGAGCACATACGTCAAAGCTATCCTTTACTAACCCAACGTAACCAAAGCTAGAAGAACGGAGCCTATCTCATCGTTACATGCCGCAACCACTATTGCTGGCCTCCACGGAGTCGAGCAGAGTACAATGGGGCTATGTAGAGCGTAGAAATCCTGCGAACAGCGGCGTACAACGCAAAAGCCAAAGCTGTTCCATCATAACCTGACCAATCGTAATATTACTAGACGTAGCTTAACACAACCTGTCTTGCCAAGACCAGTATTTCAGGCCTCCACAGTTCCAAGCAGGGCATAATAGAGGAGAGTATGGCGCAGAAATCTATAAAACCGCTGTGTAAAGTTGAGAAGTCGAAGCTATCCAAACCAAGCCATAGCTAAGATAACATATACAAACTTACCATATCTGAACCTATGGCGCCGAGGGCGCTATTACTGGCTAGCCCAGAGACATGAAGAAAATACTAGGGCACAATAGAGCGTCGAAATCCGCCGAATAACACTGTGTAACTCAAAACTCAAAGCCATCCTATCCAAACAAAGCTTAACCTAACATAACCAAACGTAACCTAACTAAACCTATCGTGCCACGACCGCTATTGCTTGCCACCGCCAAGCGGGGCATATTAGAGGAGAGTAGGGCGCAGAGTTCCATAGAGCGGCAGTGTATTCCGCGAAATTCAAAGATATCCTGACGCAAACCGGATAAACCTAATCTAACTGAGCATAACCTAGCAAAGCCTAACGTGCCGCGGCCACGATTTCCAGGATTCCGCTGTGCAAAGCGCAGCATATTAGAGCACAGTGGAGCGGAGAAATCCGACGAAAAGCAGTGTACACCACGCAAGTCGAAGCTATCCATAACTAACCCTATCGGACGTACTGAAGCCAAACGTAGCCTTCTAAGCGTAACGGGCCGAAACCACTATTACTGGCCTCGCCAGAGTCGAGGAGAGTAGAGTACAGCAATGTAGGGCGTACAAATCGACCGAATGGCAGTGTATATCACAAAAGTAGAAGCTATCCTATCCTAACCTATCTAAACGTAATTAACCAAACGCAGCCTAAACTAACCTAGCGTGCCGAGGCCACTATTGCTGGCCTCCCCAGAGCCAGGCAGGCCATATTAGAGCGCAGTGGAGCGTAGAAACCCACCGAATAGCAGTGTTCAGCGCAAAAGTTGGGGCTACCCTTTCATAACCTAACTAATCGTAACATAAGCAGGCGTAACGTATCCCAACGTGACGTGCCGCGAACGTTATTACTGTCCTCACGAGAGTTAAGCAGAGTACAGCAGTACAATGTAGAAAGCTGAAATCGGCCGGACAGCAGTGTATAGCACAAAGGTCAAAGCTGCTTT
>NW_016997261.1:0-625 GCF_001483705.2 Eufriesea mexicana | reverse complement strand
AGGCACTATTTAGTGGTTTAATTTCTGGTGGAGATGAAGGCTAACACAAATGACCTCGGTGGTAGTAGGAGAGACAAAAAAGGAAGAAGCTAATTTGACGTTCATTTCGTCGAAGTAATTAAGCAGAATTTTTAATTGAAAATATGCTTCGACTTTTTTAATAAAACATTCTTGTTGCTCATGTATGTCAATCGATATACCTAATTTTTGTTCACAAATTTACTATCAATTATCACTAGGATAATTTCAAGCCGTTAATCATTCTCTCGAGAAGAATAGAAATCAATTAGTATTATTACTCTTTCCATCTTTGTTCCCCTCTCCTTTGTTAACCAGAGAATTTCCTCCCCCAGAGGGAAGTTTACACTCTCAGTTTTTCTTCACGGTTTTCAAGGAATTAATGATCCCTTTCTTAAACAGCTTTAAAAATTACTTTTAGCAACTAAAGAAAGTTGCTGCGAAGTTAAATTTACAGCTGGTATCAATTAAATTATTCCGCACTAAGGATTTCTCAGCTTACAATAGCAGTTCTTACGATATTATCCTAAAGACATTTTATATTCCATGGGTATTTTATAAATAGCGAATTCCACATACAGGTTCGATATATAAAATCAAAGAGGAA
>NW_016997260.1:0-552 GCF_001483705.2 Eufriesea mexicana | reverse complement strand
TGCAATAGAATCTTCCTGGAAAATTCAATTTTATTGACATTTTCGACTAATATCGCGGTGAGCCAGCCTCCTTCCCTAAGTAAGGAGGAAAGATACTTTTGGCCTGCTATAGCCATTGGAATGCAGTAGAATCTGGCAGGAAAGTTAAATTTTATTGACAATTTCTGCTAATATCGCGGTGAGTTAACTTTCTCGCATAAATAAGGAGAAAAGATTCTATTGGCGAGCTATAGCCACTGCAATGCTATAGAATCTGGACGGAAAATTCAATTTTATTGACATTTTCGACTAATATCGCGGTGAGTTAACTTTCTCGCATAAATAAGGAGAAAAGATTCTATTGGCGAGCTATAGCCACTGCAATGCTATAGAATCTGGACGGAAAATTCAATTTTATTGACATTTTCGACTACTATCGTGGTCAGCTTACTTGCTTGCACAGACAAGGGGGAAAGATTATATTGGCAAGCTATAACCTTTGCAATGGTGAAGAATATACCTGGAAAATTCAATTTTATTGACATTTTCGACTAATTTCGTGGTGAGCTAACT
>NW_016997259.1:0-672 GCF_001483705.2 Eufriesea mexicana | reverse complement strand
TTGGCTCTGGGGAGGGCAGCAATTTCGTTCTCGGTACGTTTGTGTGAGTTACGCTATGCTTCTGTATCTTGTGTTCCTTTGGCTTAGGTTTGGGCAACTATGAGTTTTCTGATGTGAACAGCGTTTCTGTGGATTTCTGCGTTCCACTCTCCACTTATATCTTCTGCTAGGTTCTGGGTAGGCCAGTAATGGTGGTGTCGGCACGTAAGTTTCGGTGAGGCTTTACGTTTCGCTAGGCTTGGTTAGCTGTGGTTAGGTGGGGTTACCATCGGCTTTTCTGCAATACACTGCGTTTTTATGGATTTCTGCGCACTACTCTACTCTATTATGATCTGCCTGGCACTGTGGTGCACAATACTCTTCGCGGCATGTTAGTATGAGATAGGTTACCTTTGGTAAAGGTAGGTCAGCCTGTATTAGGATAGGATTGCTTTGACTCTTGTGCTCAACTCAGCTATTCTATGGGATTCTGAGCTATACTGTGATCTGTCATATTCTGCTTGTCCCTAGGGACGCCAGGAAAAGTGGACGCGGCACGTTAGGTTAGGATATCATAGGTTGCGTTTGGCCAGGATATCTTCGACTTTTGAGATATGGAATGCAATGCGATGGATTTCTGCGCTCTACTGCGCTCATGCATTTTCTGCTTGTTTCTGCGTATGCCAGCAATGG
>NW_016997258.1:0-387 GCF_001483705.2 Eufriesea mexicana | reverse complement strand
AGATATAATGGACGCGGCACGATACGTTGTGTTACGTTACGTTCGGCTATGTTCGGATATGGGTCGTTCGGTTGGGATAACCCTTCCTTTTGCGCTATACACTTCTATTCGTTGTATTTCAGCGCTCTACTATGCACTCACATTATCTGCATGGCTCTGGTTATGCCGGAAACAGTTGTCTCTGCACGTTAGTTTGAACTATGCTACGTTCCGTCATATTACGTTTGGTGAGGTTATGATAGCGTAGTATACGCTTTTGTGTTACACACTGCTGTCCGCGTATTTCTGCGCCCTACTGCGTCCTAAAACCTTCTGCTTGGCTCTGGGAGGGGGCTGCTATAGCGATCCCGGCACTTCGGGTTGATCTACGTTACGTATGGTTAGGAG
>NW_016997257.1:0-601 GCF_001483705.2 Eufriesea mexicana | reverse complement strand
TGAATAGGTCGCCTAACGCCTTCAATCCAATGGCAAGTACAGTCTTCTACTTGCCAGAGAATAAGCCTGTACAAAATCTATAACCTGTTATAGCTTGGTGAATAGATCGCCTATCGCCTTCTATCCCATGGCAAGTACAGCCACCTACTTGCCAGAGAATAGGTCTAGTCGAAATCTATAGTCTGTTATAGCTTGGTGAATAGATCGTCTAACGCGTTGAATACAATGGCAAGTACATCCACCTGCTGGTCAGAGAATAGGTCTATATAAAGTCTATAACCTGTAATAGCTTGGTGAATAGATCGCATTGGCAAGAACAGCCATCTACTTGCCAAAGAATATGTCTATTCAAAATCTGTAATCTGTTATAGCTTGGTGAATAGATCGCCTAACGCGTTGAATCCAATGGCAAGTACATCTACCTGCTTGGCAGAGAATAGACCTATTCAAAATCTATATCCTGTTATAGTTTGTTGAATAGATCGCGTATCACCTCCTATCCAATGGCAAGAACAGCCATCTACTTGCCAGAGAATAGTTCTATTCAAAATTTATAACCTGATATAGCTTGGTGAATAGATCGCCTAACGCCTTCAATACA
>NW_016997256.1:3082-3364 GCF_001483705.2 Eufriesea mexicana | reverse complement strand
GATTTTGAATAGACCTATTCTCTTGCAAGGAGATGGCTGTACTTGCCATTGGACTGGAGGCGACAGGCGATCTACTCACCAAGCTATAAAAGGTTTTTGATTTTGACTAGACCTGTTCTCTGGCAAGCAGGTGGATGTTCTTGCCATTGGATTGAAGGCGTTATTCCATCTATTCGCCAAGCTATAACAGATGATAGATCTTGAATAGTCCAATTCTCTGGCAAGTAGATGGCTGTACTTGCCATTGGATTGAAGGCGTTAGGCGATGTATTCTCCAAGCTA
>NW_016997256.1:0-308 GCF_001483705.2 Eufriesea mexicana | reverse complement strand
GCCATTGGATTGCAGGCGATAGGCGATCTAATCACCAAGCTATGGCAGCTTATATGTTTTGAATATACTCATTCTCTGGTGAGTAGATGGCTGTACTTGCCACTGGTTTGATGGCGTTAGGCGATCTATTCACCATGCTATAACAGGCTATAGACTTTGAAGAGACCTTTTCTCTGGCAAGTAGATGGATGTACTTGCCATTGGATTCGAGGCGTTATGCTATCTATTCACCAAGCTATAGGAGACTATAGATTTTCAGTAGACATATTCTTTAGCAAGAAAGTGGCTGTATTTGCCATTGTATTGAA
>NW_016997255.1:0-741 GCF_001483705.2 Eufriesea mexicana | reverse complement strand
TTAAGCAAGAAAGTTAGCTTACCTCGATATTATTCGTAAATGTCAATAAAATTGAATTTTCCATGAAGATTCTATAGCTTTGCAACGCCTATAGCACACCAATAGAATCTTTCCTCCTTATTTATGCACGTAAGTCAGGTCAACACGATATTAGCCGAATATGTCAATAAAATTGAATTTTCCAGGAACATTCTATACCCTTGCAATGCCTATAGCACACCAATGGAATATTTCCTCCTTATTAGTGTAAGAAGCTTAGCTCTCCACGATATTAGTCGAAAATGTCAACAAAATTGATCTTTCCAGCCGGATTCCATACCATTGCGACGGCTATAGCACGCCAATTGAATCTTTCCTCCTTATTTATGCAAGGAAGATTGCTCACCACGGTATTAGTTGAAAATGTCGACAAAATTGTATTTTCCAGCCACAATCTATATGATTGCGATGGCTATAGCAATCAAAAAGCATCTTTCCTCCTTACTTAAGCAAGGAAGTTAGCTCACCACGATATTAGTAGAAAATTTCAGCAAAATTGTATTTTCCAGCCACATTCTATACCATTGCAATGGCCAGAGCACTCAAAATGCATCTTTCATCCTTACCTACGCAAGGAAGTTAGCTCACCACGATATTAGTCGAAAATGTCACCAAAATTGTAATTTCCAGCCACATTCTATAACGTTGCAATGGCTATAGCACTGAAAAACCATCCTTCCTCCTTACTTACGCAAGGAAGTT
>NW_016997254.1:0-1166 GCF_001483705.2 Eufriesea mexicana | reverse complement strand
TTACGTTCGCTTACGTTGGGTAAGGATAAATTCGGAAAGTATAGCTACACCTTTTTTTCTGTAGACCGCTATTCGGTGGATTTCTGCGCTCTTCTGTGCTCTAGTACCACCTGCTTTGTTCTGGGGAGTCCAGCAATAGCGGTCTCGGCACGATAGGTTGAGTTACGCTATGTTTGGCTATGTTCTGTTGGTTTGGGTTTGGCTTGAGTTGCTTTGACTTTTCAGATATACACTGCGATTCTATGGATTTTTGCGCTCTACTCTCCGCTATTGTGACCTGCTTGGCTCTGTGGAGGCCAGCAATAGTGGTCTCGGCCCGATAGGGTAAGTTTTGTTACGTTTGGTTACGTTACGATTGGTTCGGTTAGGAGTGGATAGCTTTGACTTTAGTGCTATTGTCTGCGATTAGGTGGATTTTTGCGCCCTGCATGTCTCCAATATTTCTAGCTTGTCTCTGGGAAGGCCAGAAAGAGCGGTCTCGACGCGTTATGCAGAGTCATGTCACGTTCGGTTAGGTTGGGTTAGGGCAAGTTTGGGTAGGCTAGCTTCAGCTTCAATGCTGTGCACTGCTTTCCGGTGAATATCTACAGTCCTCTGTGCCCTAGTATGTCCTCCTCGGCTCTAAGGATGGCAACAATATCTGTCTCGGCAAGTTAGGTTGAGTTTGGATATGTTTGGATATGCCTGTTGGTATGAGTTAGGTCCGTGTAGCTCTGACTTTTCCGATATACACTGATATCCTACGGATTTCTGCGTACTTCTGTACATTAATGTGCTCTGCTTGGCTCTGTGAAAGCCTGCAATAGTGCTCGCCGCACTTTATGTTGTGTTACGTTACGTTCGGTTAGGTTGGGTTAGACTTAGCTTGGTTAGGATAGCTTCAACTTCTGTGCTGTACGCTGATATTCGGTGGATTTCTGCGATGTACTGTGCTCTGGTATGTCCTGATGTCTCCGGAGAAGGCAGCAACAGCTGTCTGGACAAGTTAGTTTTAGTTAGGCTATGTTTGGCTATGTTCAGTTTGTTTGCGTTATGTTTGGGTGGCTTATGCCTTTCTGTTGTACAATGTGATACTATGGATTTCTGCGTTCTACTCTCGACCTGTGTGTTCTGCTTGGCTCTGGTGTGGTCAGCAATAGAGGTGGCGGCACGTTATGCTGGGTCAG
>NW_016997253.1:0-824 GCF_001483705.2 Eufriesea mexicana | reverse complement strand
ACTAAACATAACATGCCAAGACTAACATTGCTGGGTTTCTCATGGCCAAGTAGAATATAGTAGAGCACAGTAGAGCAAAGAAGTCCTCCTATTAGAAATGTATAGCACGAAAGGCAAAGACATCCTGAACGAGTTTATCACAACCTAACCTAACCAAACATGACATAGCTCGAAGCAATGTCCCGAGACCACTGTTTCCGGTATCCCAAGAGCTACGAATATTGGAGCCTAGTATAGCGCAAAACTCCGTCGTATTGCAGTGTATACCACAAAAGTAAAAAATAACCTATTCCAACATAACCATCAGTAACATAACCAAACGTAACATAACTCTACATAACGTCCCGCGAACACTATATTTGGCCTCCACAAGGCCAAGCAGAATATACTAGAGAACAGTAGAGTGCGGAAATCCACTGCATTGCTGTGTACAGTACAAGAGTCAAATATAGCTTGACCAAGCATGGCCAAGCCAAACCTAACCAAACGTAGTCTGCCACATGACCTGCGCCGCCCTTCATTGATGGCCCCGTGGAGCCAAGCAAAGCATACTAGAGCAAATTAGAGCGCAGAAATCAAGCGCATCGCAGCGTACAGCACTCGAGTCAGAGTAGTCTATCCTAGCCTAGCCTAAGGCAACATAACCAAACGTATCATAACTCAATCTAACATGGCGAGACCACTACTGCTAGACTCCTCAGAGACAAGCGGAATGTACTAGAGCACAGCAGTGCGCAGAAATCCGCCGCATCACAGCGAATAGCACAAAATTCGAAAATATCCAAACCAAACCTGACCTAACCTAACCCAATCAAACGTTACCT
>NW_016997252.1:0-559 GCF_001483705.2 Eufriesea mexicana | reverse complement strand
ATAAGAATATAATATAATAAGAAAGAAATATCTTATTTACCATAATTAACTCTCTCTGTATATATTCACTCACTATGCATTTATATCCTTGGAAATTATGAAAGCTTTTAAAAGTTACATAAATTAAAAGTTAAAAAGTATCTATTAAGTATAATCTTCTTCATTGGACTTACAATTAAAAGATTGTTAACCCGATTTCAAACTATTTTTCTACCTGTTGTATTAACACTAGATTTACAGATGTTGATTATATACCTATTTTTACTAAAGTGAGCCAATTTTATTCATACAAGAAAATTGAAGTTCTTTGCACAGAAAATAGTTCCAGATCAATTTAAATGAAAGATTTATTATTAAAAAATTCATCGAAAACATTTTTCACGTATAAACTCTGTTTTTGAGATACATTTTCCGCAAACATTTCTATTACATGTAGCACAAAGGCTCTTACATCTATTTCTATTACACAATTTTTGAACTTGACAATTCTTCGTGTGTCAGTAGTATGAATTTTTGTCAATGGAATGGAAGTGTTCTCGACATCTTCTCTATATTTACT
>NW_016997251.1:0-440 GCF_001483705.2 Eufriesea mexicana | reverse complement strand
ACACCTGTGCTGAGTACAAGAGTCAAAGGAACCCTTACCTATCCCAAACAAGCCCAACCTAGCAAAACGTAACCTAACAATGTCCAACGCGCCGCGCCTACATTTTCTGGTCTGCCCAGTGGAAAGCAGGGTGTACTAGATCACACCAGAGCGCAGAAAGCCACCAAATAGCGGCGTATTGCACAAAAGTCAAAGCTACACTCTCGTAACCGAACCAATCGTAACATACGCAAACGTAACCTAACTTGCTGCGACCGCTATTGCCGACCTCCCCAGTGTCGAACAGGGTATAGTAGGGCACAGTAGAGCGCAGAAATCCACATAATAGCTCTCTATGCTAAGAAAGATGAAGCTATCCAAACCTAACGCAAACGAACATAACCCCATCCAACGTAGAATAGCTCAGGCTAACGCTCCGAGACCACCATTGCTGGCCACCC
>NW_016997250.1:0-338 GCF_001483705.2 Eufriesea mexicana | reverse complement strand
TAGGTTTTCTATGACATTCGTGCTATGCACTGCTATTTGGTCGATTTCCGCGCTATACTACGTTCTAATACGTTCCGCTGCGTTAGGTTCCCTTAAGTTAGGTTAATTGTTGTCAGTATAGCAACGTCTTTCGTGCTATACACTTTTATTCGGTGAATACCTGTGAGCTACTGTGCTCTACTACATTCTGCCTGACTATGGGGAAGCCGGGAGCAGTGGTCGCTGCAGGTTATGATGAGTTATGCTACATTTGGTTAGGTTAGGTTAGGTCAGGATATGCTATGATGTCTACGACTTTTGTGCTATCCACTGCAATGCGGTGGACTTCGGCGCTATAC
>NW_016997249.1:0-600 GCF_001483705.2 Eufriesea mexicana | reverse complement strand
CCATCGTTCCATACATCCATCCATCCTTACACCCATACACCCACCCTCCCATCCACGCATCCGTTCATCCACTCATCCATTCATTCATTCTTCCGTCCATGCAACCAACCAATCATCCACTCACACATACGTACATCCATACATCCATACATCCGTTCGTCCGTCCACCCATACCTCAATCCATCCTTATATCTATCCACACAACCATTCATCAATACATACATCCATCCATACCTCAATCCATCCATACATCCATCCATTCATCCATCAATACATCCATACATGCGTACATCCGTCCAATGATTCCTCAATCCATTCATACATCCATCCATCCATACAACCATTCATCCATACATCCATACATATATACATCCATACATCCATGCATCCATACATCCATACATTCGTACATCCATAGCTCCAAACATCCATACATCCATAAATCCGTCCAACCATGAAACCATCCATCCATGTATACAACCATACGCAATCCACACATCCATACATACACCCATACACACATCCATACCGATAACGATCCATACATCCATACATACTCCCATACATACATCCATACAGACATCCATACATCCGTTCATC
>NW_016997248.1:3088-5148 GCF_001483705.2 Eufriesea mexicana | reverse complement strand
GTGCTGCACACAGTTGTTCGATGGATTCCTGCGCTCTACTGCGCTCTAATATTTGCTACTCGGAGCTGGGGATGCCAGCAATTGTGGTCGCGGCACGTTGGATTTTGTTTCGTTACGTTTTGTGCTATACACTACCTTTTGTGCTATACACTGCTATTCGCTGGATTTCTGCGTTCTGCTGTGATATAATACGTCCTGGTTGGCTCTGTGGAGGCCAGCAGCTGTGTTCTCGACACTTCACTTTGAATTGTGTTACGATTGGCTGCGATACGTTTGGATGAGTCCGAATGTTACAGCTTTGACTTTTGCGCTATACACTGCTACTCGTTGGTCCTCTGTACTCTATTGTGCCCTAGTATGTCCTGCTTGGCACTGGGGGCCAGTAATAGTGGTCTCGGCTCGTTAAGTTTAGTCAGCCCACGCGTGGCTATGTTAGGTTATGTCAGCTTGGGATATGGTATATTTTTCTTTTGCGCTATACGCTGCTATTTGGTAGATATCTGCGCACTGCTGTGCTGTAGTGTACTCAGCTCGGCTCTGGGGATTCCATTAATAGTGGTCTCGGCACGTTAGGTTAAGTTAATGTTGGTTTGATTATATTACGTTTGGGAAGGTTAGGTTAGAGTAGCTTTGACTTTTGCGCTGTACACCGCTATTCGGAGGACTTCGGAGCTCTAAATTGCTCTGCTATACTCTACTCGACCCTGGGAAGGCCAGCAATTGTGGCCGTGGCACGAAAGCTTCTGTCATGGTACGCTCGGTCTTGTTACGTTCGGTTAGGTAAGGGGTTGGTGGTTTTGACTTTCATGCCTCTCCCTGCTATTCGGTGTATTTCTGAGTTCTACAGCGCTCTTATATGCTCTGCTCGGCTCTGAGGATGCCAGTAATAGTAGCCTAGGCACGTTAGGTTTAGCTCTGTTGCGTTTGGTTTCGTTACGTTGGTTTGGGTTAGGTTTGAATAGCTCTGTCTTTCTCGGCATATACTGCGATTTGGTGGATTTCTACGCTCTGCAATGCTCTAATATACTCTGCTGGTCTCTGCGGAGGCCAGTAATAGAGGTCCCGGCACGTTAAATTGATTTAGGCTGCGTCTGGTTATGTTACGCTTGGTCAGGGTAGGAGAGGGTAGCATTGACTTTTGTGCTATATACATATATTCAGTGGGCTTCTGCGCTATACTGTGCTCTAATACGCATCGCCTGGCTGCGGGGAGGCCAGCAATAGCGGTCTCGGCACGTTAGGTTGCCTTTGGTTACGTTTGATTAGGATATGTTTGCTTGGGTTCGGTTCGGGTAACTTTAGCTATCGTGGCATACACTGTCTTTCGATGGATTTCTGCTCTCTACTGTGATCTACTATACTCTCTCGACTCTGGGGCGGACAGTAATTGCGGTGCCGTCACGTCAGGTTGAGTTTCGTTACGTTCGGTTAGGTTATGCTTGCTTGCGTTAGGTCTGGATTGCTATGATTTTCTTGGCATAGACTGTTATTCTGTGGATTGCTGCTCTCCACCGAGTTCCACAATGCTCTGCATGACTCTGGGGTGGACAGCAATAACGGTCGTGGCAAGATAGGTTTGGCAATGTTACGCTGTGTTAGGCCAGGTTTGGTTAGGTTTGGTTAGGACGGCTTTGACTTTTTTACCATGCAAATCTGTTCGGTTGATGTCTGCGCTCTGCGTTGCTCTACTTTCATCTCCTTGACTCTGGGCATGCCAGCAACAGCGGCCGCGGCACGTATGGCTGTGTTATATTGCGTTTTGCTCGTTTATGTTAGGAAACGTTTGGCTGTGATGGCTTCGCCTTTTTTGCTATACACTGCTATTCGTTGAATTTCTGCGCCCCACCGTGCAATGGTATATTCTGTTTGGCCATGGGGATGCCGGCAGTGTTGGTCTCGTCACGATAGGCTGAGTTATGTTACGTGTGGTAATGTACGTTCGGTATGGTTAAGACGGGATGATTCCGACTTTTGTGCTATATACCGCATTCGGTGGATTTCTGCGCTCCACTGACCGCTAATATTATGTGCTTGGCTCTGTGGAGGCCAGCAGTAGTGGT
>NW_016997248.1:0-610 GCF_001483705.2 Eufriesea mexicana | reverse complement strand
TCTGGGGAAGCCAGCAATAGTAGTCTCGGCACCTAATTGTGAGATAGGTTACGTTCGGTTAGGTTAGGTTAGGACAGGTTAGGTTATTGTACCGTCCACATTGTGCTGTACACTGCAATGCGGTGTATTACTGCGCGCTACACTGCTCCAGTATATTCTGCTTGGCTCTGTGGACGCAAGCAATAGTGGTCTCGGCACGTTAGGCTGGGTTGAGCTACGTTCGATTATGTCAACTACGGTCGTGTTAGTATAGGGTAGTATTAACTGTTGCGCTATGCACTGCGTTTCTGTGCATTTCAGCGCTCAACTCTCCTCTAACACGATCTGCTTGGCTCTGGGGCTGGCAGAAATTGTGAAATCTCAGGCCGTTAGGATGAGTCAGGTTACGCTCGATTACGTTACGGTTGGTCACGTTAGTACAGGATAGCTATGACTTTTGCGCTATACACTATTATACGGCTGATTTCCGCGCTCTACTGTGCTCTCATATATTCTGCTTGGCTCTAGTGTGGCCAGCAATAGTGGACATGGCTCGTTATGTTGGATTTGGTTACGTTTGGTTTGGCAGGATTAGGTTAGGTTTGGTTAGGTTAGCTTCGACTTTTGCGCC
>NW_016997247.1:0-506 GCF_001483705.2 Eufriesea mexicana | reverse complement strand
ACGCCAGGAGAGGTCAGGTCAGGCCAGGCCTGGCCAGGCAAGGTCATATATGGTCAGGTCAGGCCAGGTCAGATCAGCCAAGCAAGGTAAGGTCAGGTCAGGCGAGGTAAGGTCAGTTCATTTCAGGTCAGGTCAGGTCAGGTCAGGTCAGGTCTGGTCTTCACGACAGTTCAGATCAGGTCAGGTCAGGTCTGATTAGGTCAGTTCAGGTCAGCTCATGTCGGGTCAGGTCAGGTCAGGTCAGGTCCGGTATGGTCAGGCCGTGACAGAACATGTCTGGTCAGGTCAGGACAGTTCAGGTCAGTTCACTTCAGATCAGATCATGTCAAGCCAGGTCAAGTCAGGTCCGGTCAGGCCAGGTAAAGAAGGGTCTGGTCAGGTCAGGTCAGTACAGGTCAGCTCAGGTCATGTCAGGTCAGGTCAGCGAGATGATGCCAGTTCATGTCAGTTCAGTTCGGGCCAGGTCAGGCGAGGTCAGGTCAAGTTTGGTCAGGTCATGTCAGGTC
>NW_016997246.1:0-463 GCF_001483705.2 Eufriesea mexicana | reverse complement strand
GAATCTTTCCTCCTTATTTATGCAAGGAAGTTGGCTCATCACGACATTAGCCGAAAATGTAATGAATTTAAATTTTCGAGCAAGATTCTATAGCATTGCAATGCCTATAGCGCACCAACAGAATCTTTTCTCCTGATTTATGGAAGAAAGGTAGCTCACTACGATATTAGTCACAAATGTCAATAAAATTGAATTTTCCAACCACATTCTATGTCATTGCAATGGCTATAGCACGCCAAAAGTAACTTTCCCCCTTATTTATGCAAGATAGGTAGCGCACCACGATATTAGACGAAAATGTCAATAAAATTGAATTTTACTGCCCGATTCTATAGCATTGCAATGCCTATGGCACGCCAATAGAATCATTTCTCCTTATTTATACAAGAAAGTTAACTCCCCACAATATTAGTCAAAAATGTCAATAAAATTGTATTTTCCTGCCAGATTCTACTGCATTGCA
>NW_016997245.1:0-614 GCF_001483705.2 Eufriesea mexicana | reverse complement strand
CATCCATAGATCAATCCACCAATCCATCCATCCATCCATACATCGATACATACATCAATACGGACATCCATTCATTCATCTTTACATCCATCTTAACATACATCCATCCATCCATACCTCAATCCATCCATACATCCATTCTTCCGTACAGACATTCTTCCGTATATCCGTTCATCATATACATTCATCTTTACATACATCCATCCATCCATTCATCCACCCATCCATACATCCATCGAACCATACATCCATCCATCCATACAAGTACCCATCCATACACCCAGCGATCCATACATCTATCCCTCCATTCATTCATGCATCCAAACGTTCATACATCCACACATCCATAAATCCATCCATCCATACATCCATACAACCATACGTTGATCGTTCCATACATCCATACATACATCCATACATCCATCCACCCACACAGCCATACACTCATACATCCATACAATTATAGATCCATCCATTCATACATTCATACATCCATCCGTACATCCATCCATCCATCCATAACTCAATCCATCCATACATCCATTCATCCAGACATACATTCATGCGTACATCCATCCTGCCATACCACCGCCCATCCATACATCCATCGATAC
>NW_016997244.1:0-608 GCF_001483705.2 Eufriesea mexicana | reverse complement strand
GGATAATTCACGCTAGCGTGTCGGGACCACTATTGCTGGGCTACACTGCGCAAAGCAGAACGCGCTACGGCACAGCAGAGCGCAGAAGTCCACCGCATTGCAGTCTCTACCACAAAAGTCGAACATATGATGACCTAATTTTACACAACTTGTGTAGTGTAACACAATATAACGTGGCGAGACCAATGTTGCAGGCCCTCCCAGTGCCAAGCAGAACATATTAGAGCATACCAAATACCAGAAATCAACCGAATAGCAGAGTATAGCGCAAAAGTGTAGGCTATGGTATCCTAACCTATCCAAACGTATCATAAACACACTTAACCTAACTGAACCTACACGCCGAGACCACCATTGCTGGTGTCCCCAGAGCCAAACAGAATATACTATGGCACAGCACATCGCAGGAACCCACATCAATGCCGTGCAAAGCACAAAAGTGAAAGGTGCCCTAACCTAACTTGGTCTAACCTTATCTAACCGAACGTTGTGTAACTAGCGTAGCGGGTCGAGAGCAATATTTCTGGTCTCTCCAGTGCCAAGCGGAAGATGTTAGAGCACAGCAGAAAGCAGAAATCGACCGAACAGCAGTGTATTGCGCAAAAGTC
>NW_016997243.1:0-643 GCF_001483705.2 Eufriesea mexicana | reverse complement strand
GCAGTGCTATAGAATCAGGCTGGAAAGTTTACTCTTATTGACATTTCCGTCTGACATCGTGGTGAGCTAACAATCTTCCGTAAATAAGGTGGAAAGTTTCTATTGACCTGCTGTAGCCATTTTAATGCTATAGAACCTGCCTGGCACCTTCAATTCTATTGTTATTGACATTTTCGAACAATATCGCGGTGAGCTAACTTCCTTGCATAAATAAGTAGGAAAAATTCCGTTGGCGTGCTATAGCCGTTGCAGTGCCGTAGTATCTCGCTGGAAAATATAATTATATGGACAGTTTCGGCTAATATCGGGGTGAGCTAACTTTCTTGCATAAATAAGCAGGTAAAATTCCATTGGCGTGCTATAGCCACTGCAGTGCAACGGAATCTGGCTGGAAAATATAATTATATTGATTAGTTCGACTAATATCGGGGTGAGATAACTTTCTTGCATAAGAAAGCAGGAAAGATTCTATTGGCGTGCTATAGCCGTTGCGATGATATGGAATCTGGCTGGAAGATGCAATTTTATTGACATTGCCGTCAAATATCGGGGTGAGCTAATTTTTTTGCATTAATAAGGGGGGAAGATGCTATTGGCGTGCTACAGACATTGTAATGCTATAGAACCTGTCCGGAACATTCAT
>NW_016997242.1:0-688 GCF_001483705.2 Eufriesea mexicana | reverse complement strand
CCTATCGTACCTCAAACTGGCGTGCCGAGACAGCTGTTGCTGCCTTCCCAGAGCCAAGCAGGATATACTAGAGCACAGAAGAGCGGAAAAGCGGAGATACCCTCCTAAGAGCCGTGTACAGCACAAATTTAAAGCTATCGTAACCAAACTTTGCCTAACCCTGCCCAACCGAACGTAACCTGACACAACATAACGTGCCGAGAGCACTACTTCTGGCCTTCCCAAATCCAAGTTGAGGATGTTAGAGTGAGCACTGCAGGGCGCAGGAATCCACCTAATAGCAGACTATAGCACCAAAGTCCTAGCTATCCTCTCCTAACATAAGGAATCGTAATGTAGCCAATCGTATCCTAGATTACACCTACGTGCGGCGACCGCTCTTACTGTACTCCCCAGAGGCAAGCCGGAAATACCAGAGCGCAGTAGAGTGCAGAAATCCACCGAATAGCAGCGTACAGCTCAAAAATTAGAACTATCATGGCCAAACTTAGCCTAACCCAATATAACCAGACGTAACATGACATATCATAACGTGCCGAGACCACCCTTCTTCGCCTTGCCGGAGCCAAGATGTAAATATTAGAGGACTGTATGGCGCAGAAATCCACCAAATAGCAGACAACATCACTAAAGGCATGGCTATCCTTTCCTAACTTACGGAATCGTAACATAATCGACCGTATCCTAA
>NW_016997241.1:380-587 GCF_001483705.2 Eufriesea mexicana | reverse complement strand
AATATGATCTTTCCTTCATATTTATGCAACAAAATTAGCTCACCACGATATGAGTCTAAAATGACAATAAAATTCAATTTTCCAGTCAGATTCCATTGCATTGCAATGGCTACAGCAGACCAATAGAATCTTTCCTCCGTATTTATGCAAGACACTTAGCTCAGCACGATATTAGTCGAAAATGCCAATAAAAATTAATTTTCCAGT
>NW_016997241.1:0-299 GCF_001483705.2 Eufriesea mexicana | reverse complement strand
TTAGTCGAAAATGTCCATACAATTGAATTTCCCTGTCAGATTCTATAGCATAAGAATGGCTATACCATGCCAATAGAACGTTTCCGCCTTGTTTATGCAACAAAATTTGCTCACCACAATATTAGACGAAAATGTCAATAAAATTGAAATTTTCAGACAGATACTGTAGCTTTACAATGGCTATAGCATCCCAATAGAATCTTTCGTCCTTATTTATGCAACAAAATTAGCTCACAACGATATTAGTCGAAAATGTCAATAAAAATGAAACTTCAATTCTGATTCTATAGCATTGCAAT
>NW_016997240.1:0-631 GCF_001483705.2 Eufriesea mexicana | reverse complement strand
ATTTTCGACTAATATCCTAGTGAGCAATCCTCCTTGCATAAATATGGAGGATAGATTCTATTGGCGTGCTATAGCCATAGCAAAGAAACAGAATCTGCCTAGATAGTTTAATTTTATTGGCATTTGCAACTAATATTGTGGTGAACAACCTTTCTTCCACATACAACGTGGAAAAATTCCATTGGCTTGCTACAGCCATAGTAATGTAATAGAATCTGTCTGGAAAGATCAATTCTATTGACATTTTCGACAGGTATCTCTGTGAGCCAACTTTCAAGCATAAATTATAAGGAAGGATTCTATTGGCGTTCTACAGCCATTGCAATGCCATGGAATCTGACAGGAAAGTTCAATTTCAATGACATTTTCGACTAATATCGTGGTGTGCAAACTTTCTCGCATAAATGATGGGGAAATGTTCTATTGTCGTGATATAGCAATTGCAATGCATTAGAATCTGACTGGTAAGTTCAATTTTTTTAACATTTTCAACTAATATCGCTGTGAGCACACTTTCTCGCAAAAATAAGTAGGAAACACACTATTGGCGTGCCTTAACCATTGCAATGCTATGGAATCTGACAGAAAAGTTCAATTTTATTGGCATTTTCGACTAATATTGTGATGTGCA
>NW_016997239.1:0-637 GCF_001483705.2 Eufriesea mexicana | reverse complement strand
TGGACTTCTGCGCTTTACTGCGCACAATCGCACTCTGTATGTGGCCCGGGACGCCAGGAATAGCGGTCGCGCAGAATAGGTTGTGTTACGCTACGTCTGGTTAGTTAAGACTTGGTTAGGTTAGGATAAGGTAGCTTGGCCTTCTCTGCTATTCCGCGGATTTCTGCGGCCTCCTGTGCTCTAATATGCTCTGCTTGTCTTGGAGAGGCAGCAACTGTGGTCCCTGCATATTACTCCGTGCTAAGCTAAGTTTGATTATGTCGCGATTGGTTAAGCTACGAAAGGATAGCTTTAATTTTCATGCCATACACTGCTATTCAGTGGACTTCTGCGCTCCAGTGCGCTCTAATATGTTCTGCTCGTCTCTGGGAAGGCCATCAATTGTGGACGTGCCACGATTGTTTCAGCTATGCCTTTGGTTTGGACAGATTAGGATGAGTTTGACTACGATGGTTTTGATGTTAGTGCTATACACTGCTATTCGGTTTACTTCTTCGCTCTACATTGCCCTACTATGCTATGCTCGACTCTCCGGTGGCCAGCAATAGCGGTCTCAGCACGTTAGGTTGAGTTATGCTATGTCTGCTCATGTTAAGATTGGTTACGTTAGGAGAGGGAAGCTTTGGCTTTAGAGCTA
>NW_016997238.1:0-301 GCF_001483705.2 Eufriesea mexicana | reverse complement strand
ACGTAATGTAACTCGACCTAACGTGCCGAAACCAGTGTTGCTGGCCTCCTCAGAGACATGCAGGGCATGTTAGAGCAAAGTAGACTATAAGAGTCCGCCGAATAGCAGAGAATATCGCAAAAGTAGGAGCTGCCCTCCCCTAACGTACACGAACCTGAAATGGCCAAACGTATCATATCTCAACCTTCCGTGCCACGACCACCATTGCTGGCCACATCAGTGTCGCGCAGAGTACAGTAGAGCAATGTAGAGAGCGGGAATCCACCGATTACTTGTGTATAACGCAAAATTCAGAGTTAGC
>NW_016997237.1:0-305 GCF_001483705.2 Eufriesea mexicana | reverse complement strand
AGTCGAAAGTGTAAATGAAATTGAATTCTCCAGCCAGATTCTATAGCATTGCAATGGCTGTAGTACGCCAATAGAATCTGTCCTGCTTATTTATGCAAGAAACTAACATCACCACGATATTAGTCGAAAATGATAATAAAATTGAATTTTCCATACGGATTCAATAGCTCTGCAATGGCTACAGCACGCCGATAGAATCTTTCCTCTTTATTTATGCAAGAGAGGTGGCTCACCACGATGGAAGTCGAAAATGATAATAAAATTTAAGTTTCCAGGCAGATTCTAGAGCATTACCATGGCTATGG
>NW_016997236.1:0-654 GCF_001483705.2 Eufriesea mexicana | reverse complement strand
CAGGCTTGGCCAGCTTTGACTTTTCCGATATACACTGCGATTATATGGATCTCTGCGCTCTACTCTCCACTAACATGTTCCGCTTGACTCTGTGGAGGCCTGCAATAGTGGAACGTTCATTAGCGTTATGCTATTTTCGGTTATGTTCCGTTTGTTTGGGTTAGCTTTGGGCAGCTTTGACTTTTATGATATACACTGCGATTATATAATATATCTACGTTCTACTCTCTGCTAATGTGTTCTGCTTGGCTCCGTGATGGCCAGCAATAGTGGTCGCGGCACGATAGTTTGAGTTCGGTTACGATTGTTTGTGTTAGGAGATGATAGCTTTGACATTAGTGCGAGAGCCTGCTATTAGGTGGATTACTGCGCCATGAAGTGCTCTAACGCCTTCACCTTGGCACCGGGCGGGACTGCAATAGTGGCTTCTGCACGTTACATTTTGTCACGTTACGATCGGTTAGGTTAGGTCAGGCTAAGTTTTGTCAGGATGGCTTTAGCTTCTGTGATGCACACTGCTATTCGATGGGCTTATGCGCTCTACTGTGACCTACGGTGTCTTGCTTGGATATGAGGAGGGCAACAACAGCGGTCTCGGCGCGTTAGATTAAGGCAGGCTATATTTGGCTTTCTCCTGTTTGTATGGGTTAGGCT
>NW_016997235.1:0-369 GCF_001483705.2 Eufriesea mexicana | reverse complement strand
CGGGATGCGCCTGCCCGAGCGCCGGAGCAAGCGAGCTCCACCGCCGGCCTGCGCGCGCGGCCTTGACTCGTGGCCTCGGCGGTTACTGTCGCGGTCGATGGCCCGCTGATGCCCCGGCGAAGGCGCTGGTCGCGGCCACGGCCGCAGCTGGGAAGGACGCAGTGGCAGGCTGGTCTCTCGTGATTGGTAGGAGCGAGAAGCGAGAGCAGCGGCAGGCGGCCGCTGCCCCTCCACTGCTCGCGAGAGTGCCCTCGAGTGCTCCGAAGATAGCCGGCGGTAAGACGGGGCGCCGCGCATCTGGGACGGGCTCCGCTCGCGCGGTACCCGCGACCGCCGCGAACACCGGAGCGATGCCCGGTCACGACAAGG
>NW_016997234.1:0-572 GCF_001483705.2 Eufriesea mexicana | reverse complement strand
ATATTGTTACGGACATTCAACTGTCGAACAGCAAGGACATTTTAACAAGAAGGAAGATATTTCGTATCCAAAGAATATAAATGTATAAGCAGAAAAATTCGAAAATTTAGAAATTAATGAAAATGACATTGTAATAAGTTGCAATTAATGAAGCCGTGGAGAGAAGTGTAAAAATATGAAAATGTCATATCGTTATTTATAGAGATATTAACGAAAGATCTCCAGTCGTGTCGCTTCGGACCGACAGAATGGGACGATCCCAGTCGTATCGCTTCCAAACGGCCGAAGGGGACGGACACCAGTCGAGACTGTTCGGAACGACTGAAAGGACGGTCCCCGCACCTGTCGATGATAACAGCAAAATATTGTTACGGGCATTTCTCTGACGAGTAGCAAAGACAATTTTACGCGAAAATAAGATTCTTCATACATAACGAAAATAAGTGTATAAGTGAAAATAATCGATAGTGGAGAAATTAATGGAAATGAAATTGTAATAAGTTAGAATATATGAAGCCACGGAGAAAAGTGTGAAAATATGTATATGTCATTACGTCATTTACCGAACTATA
>NW_016997233.1:0-1368 GCF_001483705.2 Eufriesea mexicana | reverse complement strand
AGAAAAGTGAAGGATACGCAATCCTAACTCAAACAAACTAATCCTAACCTGACGCAGCATACTTAGCGTAACGTGCCGCGATCACTATTGTTGGCTTCCACAGGGCCAAGCTGATTGGAGTAGAGCAGAGTGGAGGGCAGGTATCCGCCTAATAAAAGTATATAGCACAAAAGTCGAAGCGATCCTAAACGAACATAGCTTAACATAACCTAACTATGCGCATCCTATCTGAACCTATCGTACCGAGACCAATATTGGAGGCGTCCACAGAGCCAAGCTGAACATACTACAGCACAGTAGACCGTAGCAATCCACAGAACAGCAGGGTACAACAGAAAGGACGGTGGCATCCAAACCAAGCGTAGACTAACCTGTCGTAACCAAGCGTAAAATACCCCAACCAATCGTGCCGCGACCGCTGTTGCTGGCCTCACAATAATCGAGGAGAGTATAGTAGAGCAATGAAGTGCGTAGGAATCCGCCGAATGGCAGTGTATAGCACAAAAGCCAAAGATATGCTATCCTAACCTATCAAAACGTAACATGTCCATTCCAAGATATCTCAACCTAACGAGCCTACACCGCCATTGCTGACATACCCGGAGACATGCAGAATATTCTAGGGCAAAGAAGAGCGCAGAAATCTGCCGCATTGAGGTTTGAAGCAGTATTGTAGATGATGCACCAACCTAACCTATCCTAACCTAACATAACCAAACGCAACCAATCCCAACATAATGTACCTAGCCCACTATTCCTGTCATCCGCGTCGCCTAGCAGGGCATACTAGACATAGGTACATGGAATGGCAGTGTATAGCACGAATGCCAAAGATATCCCAACCTCATCTAAACAAACGTAACCAAACCAAACGTAACATAACACGACCTAGCACGCGGCGGCCACTATTTCAAGAACTCCAACCCCGAAGCAGGGTGCATTAGATAACAGTAAATCGCAGAAATCTACGAAATGGCAGCGTGCAGCACAAAAGTCGAAGCTATCCCAACCTAAGCCAACCAAATATACCAATACCAAACGAAACATAATCCAAACTAACGAGCCTAGACCGCAACTGCAGATCTCCCCACAGCAAAGCAGAATATGCTAGAGCCCGGTAAAGGGAAGGAATCTGTCGCGCAGAAGTTTAGAGCAAAAATGTCGATGATAACCTAACCTAACCTGGTATAACCTAACCTAACCAAACGTAGACTGACCAAAGCTAACGCGGCGATGCCACAACTGCTGGCCTCCCGAGTGTCGAGCAGAGTATAGTACAGCAATGTAGAGCGAAGGTATACACCAAAAATACGTGTACAGCATGAAAGTCAAAGCTACACTTTCCTTTTTTTTCACGTGAGGGAAATC
>NW_016997232.1:0-586 GCF_001483705.2 Eufriesea mexicana | reverse complement strand
TGAGCTATCTTTCTTTAATAAATAAGGTGGAAGTATTCAATTGGATAGCTATAGCCGTCGCAACGCTCTAGAATCTGGCTGGAAAGTTCAATTTTATTGACATTTTCGTCTACTATTGTGATGAGTGAACTTGCTTGTATAAATAAGGAGGAAAGATTCTGTTGGTGTGCTATGGGCATTACAGTGCTATAGAATCTAGCTGGAAAATTAAATTTTGTTGTCATTTTCGACTACTATCGTAGTGTGCAAGCTCTCTTTCTTAAATGAGGAGGAATGATTATATTGGCGTGCTATAGCCTTTGCAATGCATAAAATCGGGATGGAAAGTTCAATTATATTGACAGTTTCGGGGTATATCGTAGTGAGCTATCTTTTTTGCATAATTAAGGATGGTAGACTCTGTTAGCGTGCTATAGCCAGTGCATTGCTATAGTATCTGGCTGGAAAATTCATTTTAATGACATTTACGACTAATACCGTGGTGAGCTATCTCCCTTGCATAAGTAAGGCGGAAAGATTCTAATGGCGTGCTATAGCCTTTGCAATGCTATGGACCCTGGCAGGAAAATTCAATTTTACTGACATT
>NW_016997231.1:0-669 GCF_001483705.2 Eufriesea mexicana | reverse complement strand
TATGCTCTGCCTGTCGCTGGGGAGGCCAGCAGTGGTGGTCTCGGCACGTAAGGTTGAGAGAGATCACGTTAGGTTATGTCACGATAGGTTAGGTTAGGATCGGATAGAATAGACTTTTACGCTATACACCGCTATTTCGTGGATTCGTGCGCTATAAATTTCTCTAATATGCTCTTCCTGTCTCTGGGGAGGCGGCAATTGTGGTCGAGGCATGTTAGCTTAAGTTAAGTTGCGTTTTGTTGCGTTAAGTTTGGATACGTTATAATATGGTAGCTTTGACTTTCGTGCTGTACAATGCTATTCGGTGGATTTCTGCTCTCTACTGTGCGCTAATACTTTCTGCTTGGAACTGGGGAGGCCAGCAAGTGCGGTCTCGGCACGGAAGTTTGAGATATGTTACGTATGGCTAGGTTACGTCTGGTTAAGCTCGGTAAGGATGTCTTCGACTTTCGTGAAATAAACTGTCACTCGGTGGCCTTCTGCCCTCAACTGTGCTCTCCTACAATCTGATTGGCCCTCCGGAGGTGGGCATTAGTCTTCTCGGCAAGTTAGGTTGAGTTATATTACGCTTTGTTAGGTTAGGCTGGGTATACTTCGGTTAGGATTGCTCTGACTTTCGTGCTATACACTGCCATTCCGATGATTTCTGCGCTCTACTCTCCTCTTCTA
>NW_016997230.1:0-696 GCF_001483705.2 Eufriesea mexicana | reverse complement strand
CCTGTAATAGCTTGATGAATAGATCACCTTACGTCTACAGTCCAGTGGTAAGTATAGCCATCTGCTTACCAGAGAACAGGTCCATTCAGAATCAATAGCCTGTCATCGCTTGACGAATAGATCACCTTACGTCCACAGTCTAGTGGTAAGTATAGCCATCTACTTACCAGAGAACAGATCCACTCAGAATCTATAGCCCGATATAGCTTGTTGAATAGATCACCTTACGTTGGTAAGTATAGCCATCTACTTACCAGAGAACAGATCCATTCAGAATCTATAGCCTGTAATAGCTTGATGAATAGATCACCTTACGTCTACAGTCCAGTGGTAAGTATAGCCATCTACTTACCAGAGAACAGGTCCATTCAGAATCTATAGTCTGTTATAGCTTGATGAATAGATCACCTTTCGTCTACAGTCTAGTGGTAAGTATAGCCCTCTACATACCAGAGGATAACTATACAAAATATTGAAACAATATATCAATAGATTATGAATCTACAAGCTTAATTTAGCTTATTTACATGAATAAAACTGAATTTTTCAGTCAGATTCTATAGCATTGCTGTGGCTATAGCACGCCACTAGAATCTTTTCTCCATACTTATGTAATAAAATTAGCTCACCACAATATTAGTCGAAAATGTCAATAAAATTGAATTTTCGAGTCAAATTCTATAGCACTGCAATGGC
>NW_016997229.1:0-571 GCF_001483705.2 Eufriesea mexicana | reverse complement strand
TTCGGTGGATTTCTGCGCTCTACTGTGCCCAGACATGACCTGCTTGGCTCTGGGGAGGGCAACGATGGCGGTCTCGGCAACTCTGGTTGTGTCAAGCTATGTTTGGTTATGTTCCGTTGGATTGGGCTAGGCTCGGATATCACTGACCTCTCTGTTATACACAGCGATCATACGGATTTCTACGTTCCTCGCCCCAGTATCGGGGTCCGCATGACTCTGGGAAGGCCAGCAATTGTGGTAGGGGCACGTTACATTGAGTCGCGTTACGTACGATTAGGTTAGTTTAGGCTAAGTTTGGTCAGGATATCATTAAATTTTTTGCTGTAGACTGCTGTTCGGCAGACTTCCGCGCTCCGCTGTGGTCTAGAATATCCAGCTTGACTCTGGAGAGTTCAGCTATAGCGACCTCTGCACGATAGGTTGAGTTACGTTACGTTTGGTTATGTTTCGGTTGGTTAGGTTAGGAGAGGGTAGCTATGACTCTTGTGATATAGTCTGCCATTAGGTGGAATCCTGCGCCCTACATTGTTCTAATGTTTTCTGCTTGGCTCTGGCAAGGTCAGGAGTGCGG
>NW_016997228.1:349-669 GCF_001483705.2 Eufriesea mexicana | reverse complement strand
TCTACTGGAGTGCTGCAGCTATTGCAATGCTATAGAATCTGGCGGGAAAATTCGATATTATTGACTCTTTCGACTAATATCATTGTGACCTAACTTTCATGCATAAATAAGGACGATTGATACCATTGGCGTGATATAGCCCTTGAAATGCTATAGAATCTGGCTGGAAAACATAATATTATTGACGTTTTCGACTTATATCGTTGTGACCAAGGTTTCTTGGATATATAAGCAGGAAAGAATCTACTGGGGCGCTGTAGCTATTGCAATGCTATAGAATATGGCGGGAAAACTCAATATTATTGTCGTTTTCGACTAAT
>NW_016997228.1:0-283 GCF_001483705.2 Eufriesea mexicana | reverse complement strand
TGCCGTCGCAATGCTATAGAATCTGCATGGAAAATTTAATTTTATTAACATTTTCAAATAATATCGTGGTGAGCCAACTCTCTTGCGTAAATAAGGAGGAAAGACTATATTGGCGGGCTATAGCCGTTGCAGTGCTATTGTGTCTGGCTGGAAACTTCAATTTTATTGACATTTCGACTAATATCGCGGTGACCAATCTTTCTTGGATATATAAGCAGGGAAGATTCTACTGGAGTGCTGCAGCTATTGCAATGCTATAGAATCTGGCGGGAAAATTCGATAT
>NW_016997227.1:0-559 GCF_001483705.2 Eufriesea mexicana | reverse complement strand
AAAGAGCAGCCTTCGCTTCAGGCTTAGACAATGACGATCTTAACACATTGCCAACCACTCGAGAAAATCTCACCGTTTTGTAAAATGTCAATGCACGACCGATCGGGGAAATCCTCCCGCTTGACAATGCAATGCAATGGAGTACTGCATACAGCTGAGGTACTCCTAACTCAAAATACAGTATTTGCGGAACTATGCGGAACTATGAGGTTAAATAGAGGAATTCCGATAGATTTAAAACGAATTAAAATGAAAGAAGGTGAAACAAACTTTGCACGCAAAAATAACGTTTTGTTACAACTTTGGCAAGCTAATAAAAGGAAAAAAGTTAAAACAATCTCGACAATACATTCGGCAAAAATGATAGATTTCACGACTCGGTGAGGAAAGGCAATACCCAAGCCTGAATCTGTTGTTGAATACAACAAATTTATGAAAGGTATTGATCAATACCTATCATATTATATTTTGCGGAAGACTACAAAGTGGAGAAAAAAGGCTACATTATATTTTTTGAATTGCGCTCTTTTTAATTCATTCTTGGTGTATAAAATTTTAA
>NW_016997226.1:0-883 GCF_001483705.2 Eufriesea mexicana | reverse complement strand
CATCTACTTGCCAGAGAATAGGTCTATTCAAAATCTATAACCCTCTACAGCTTGGTGAATAGAACGCCTAACGCCTTCAATCCAATTGCAAATACAGCCATCTACTTTCCAGAGAAAATGTGTATTAAAAATTTATGAACTGTCACAACTTGGCGAATAGATCGCCTAACGCCTTCAATTGAATGGCAAATACAGCCATCTGGTTGCCAGGGTATAGGTCTATTCAAAATCAATAACATGTTATAGCTTGGTGAATAGATCGCCTTACGCCTTCAACTAATGGCAAGTACAGCCACCTACTTGCCAGAGAATAGGTCTATTCAAAATCAATAACATGTTATAGCTTGGTGAATAGATCGCCTTACGCCTTCAACTAATGGCAAGTACAGCCACCTACTTGCCAGAGAATAGGTCTATTCGAAATCAATAACCTGTTATAGCTCAGCGAACAGATCGCCTAACGCCTTCAAACAAATGGCAAGTACAGCCATCTGGTTGCCAGGGTATAGGTCTATTCAAAATCTATAACATTTTATACCTTGGTGAAGAGATCGTCTAACGCCTTCAATCCAATGGCAAGTACAGCCATCTATTTGCCAGAGAATAGGTCTATTCAAAATCTATAATCGGTTATAGCTTGGTGAATGGATAGCAAATTCAATTCAATGGCAAGTGCAGACACCTACTAGCCAGAAAATAGGTCTATTCAAAATCTGTAACCTGTTATAGCTTGGTGAATACATCGCCTAAAGCCTTCAATCCAATGGCAAGTGCAGCCATCTTCTTGGCAGCGAATAGGTCTAGTCGAAATCTATAATTCGTTATAGCTTGGTGAATAGATCGCCTCACGCCTTCAACCAATGGCAAGTACAGCCATCTACTT
>NW_016997225.1:0-808 GCF_001483705.2 Eufriesea mexicana | reverse complement strand
CATCCACCACTAACATCTGTTTCTTGTAAGTCATTATTTTTAGTTAAAGGTTCAGTCATTTTTCCAAAACCATTTTCATCTCCAAACCTTTACAGAACTCCTTTATTATTTAATTTCTCTATTAATTTCCACACTAAGTTTTGCTAGTTTTGTTTGTTTTTAATAATTTCAATAGGAACTTGCAAATGCTTTGGTGTTGTTGTAACTCTTTTTAAGATGACAAATTTCTCAACAAAGTAATACTGCTACGTTTGTTCCAGCAAGAATAGATTCCTCTATAAATTCTTTCATTTCAATATTTCTCTTTCATTAATTAATTCTTTGATGCATATTAAATTTCACATCTAATTACATAACTAATATTTTATAATGTGTAATAGAATCATTATGTAATATATGATGTTTATAATTGCTATGAAAATTAATAGCATTCTCTATTTTAGTAAATACTTCATATTCTGTTTCATTAGTGTATTTAACTTTATATTTTAACAAATAATCATTTTTTGTTTCTTTTTCCCTATTTTTGTAAATGATAATAATTTTTATCAAATTCTAAATTCGCATTAATACATACTTCACTCGTATTATCACTACCACATTGACTATTTATTTGACAATTAATTGAAGGCCTATTATCTAAATTGATATTATTAATTAATTGTGCTGTTTCATTTGTAAATGAAGTTTCTTGCATTTCTATATCAGATTGTCCTTCCATAGGTATTAAATTTTGTTTAATTTTACTTGTACGATAGCAACAATTGTTGGAATAGCGCAAGGACTCATAAACTCATTATTAGCACCA
>NW_016997224.1:0-689 GCF_001483705.2 Eufriesea mexicana | reverse complement strand
CTATACGCCGCAAAATGATCGATGTCACGGGAACCGAGAGCGTGAGCAATTGATACGTGATCTCGAAATGTGGTGGTTTACAACAGGTGTTCAAATTGTCAGCTGCTCATCTCTATACAAATCTTCATCGAGGTGAACGTAACAACGCGTTAAAACAATCGATCTTTGTTTTCTCTCGACAGCTATTTCAAAAATAGACACTCCGAATGATACTAATTTAACTCTTGAAAACTTCACCAGCTTCGTTTAAACGAGTAATATCAATTTTTATATCACCATTATATTTAACATAAAATATATAAAATATATTAATACTGAAATTATCGACATGTAATATGTACCTAAATGTAATGTACATTATTGACGTCAATTAAAGAGAAAGAGTGCAAATAAGGAAGCATATGGAATTACGATCCAGTTGGAATAAAAATCAGTATTAATTTTGCCAGAAGCAACTGCATATTTTCAGTAACTGCAAAAATAAAATTTTTGGAACAAGTCAGTTTGAACACTTTGCTAGTTTTAGTGTTAATGTATATGTAGGGTTGGACTTGGATGGGTTGGCTCAAGATAGTATTGTTGGCTTCTGTTCCGTCCCGGAGAGCGTGTTTATAACATGATTTTTGTTCTAAGGCTTACACTTTTAACAGACCTAACGGTTTACGATATATTTTATATCGCGACTGCAA
>NW_016997223.1:4509-7074 GCF_001483705.2 Eufriesea mexicana | reverse complement strand
TAGCCAAACTGAATCTAACACGACGACACCACTATGGCTGGACTCCACAAAGACAAGCAGAATTTACTACAGCACAATAGACCGCAGAAATCCACCGCGTTGCAGTGAATAGCACAAAAGACGTAGATATCATAACCAAACCTAACCTAACCTAACCTATCAAAATGCAGCAAAGCACAAAATTGAGCGCCGCGGTCACTGCTCCTGGCCTCCCAGGAGCCAAGACGAATGCAGTAGAGCACAGTGAGTCACAGAAATCCACCGAAAAACTGTGTATAGCACGAAAGTCGGAGCTTTCCTAACCAAATGCCGCTCATCTTGACCAAACCAATCGTAACCTCACACAACCTAACTTGCCGCGACCGCCATTGCACGCCTCCCGAGAGACGTGCAGAGTATAGTAGTGCAATGTAGAGCGCAGAAGTCCAGCGAATAGCAGCGTATGTTGCAAAAGTCGAGGACATCCTAACCCAGCCTGAAATATCTAACCTAACCTAATGTAACCTGACCGAACGTAGCATAACAAAACCTAACATGCTGAGACCACTATTGCTGGCCACCCAAGAGACGAGCAGAAAATAATAGAGTACACTGGAGCGCAGAAGTCCACCGAATAGCAGTGTATAGCACAAAAGCCATATCTATCCATACCTAATGCAAGCTAACATAACATAACCAAACGTAGCCTACCTCAACGTAACGTGCCGCGGCCACTACTGGTGGCCTCTCCAGGGCCAAGCGGAATATAGTCGAGCACAGAAAAGCGCAGGAATCCACGGAACGGGAATGTATGGCACGAAAATCAAAGCTACCCCTACCTAACTTTACAAAACCTAAACTAACAAAGCGCAACCTAACTCAACCTAACGTACCGAGACAAATATTGCTGGCATTCCCAGGGCTGAGCATAATGTAGTAGAGCACAGTACCGCGCAGAAATATTTCGAATAACAGTGTATAGCACGAAAGTCTACGTTAACCTGACCGAGCTTAGCCTAACCTAATCCAACGAAACGCAACTTAACACAAACTGACGTGCCGGGATTACTATTACTGGTCGCCACAGAGCCAAGCAGAACATACCAGACCACAGTAGAGCGCAGAAGCCAACCGACTAGCAGCGTGGGGCACAATTTTCTAAGCAATTCTGTCCTACCCTAACTGAACGTAGCATAAGCTAACGTAGCTAAACTCAACCTAACAAGCCGTGATCACTACTGCTGGAAACCACAGAGTCAAGCAGAATATACTAGAGAGCAGTAGAGCGCGGAAGTCCACGGATGGCTGTGTACAGTACAAAAGTCTAGACTATCCTATCCTAACCACACCAGACGAAACATTCCCAAACGTAGCACAACACAGCCTAACGTGCCGAGAAAACGATTGCTGACATCCACAGAGTCATGCAGAGGACACTACAGCACAGTAGTGAGCAGAAACTCGCAGCATTGCAGTGAATAGCATAAAAATCGAGGGTACCATAACCAAACCCAAAATAACCTAACCTAACCTAACCGAACTTAGCATAGCTCAATATGACGTGCCGCGGCCGCTGCTCCTGGCCACCACAGATCCAAGCAGAATAAAGTAGAGCACAGTAGCTCACAGAAATCCACCGAATAACAGTTTATAGCACGAAAGTCTAAGCAATCCTATCCAAACTTAGCCCAAACTAACATAGCCAAACATAATACAACACAAATTAATGTGCCACGCCCGCTATTGCCCGCCTCCCCAGAGTCTGGCAGAGTATAGTAGGGCAACGTATAGCGCAGGAATCCAGCAAATTGCAGTGTATGGCACAAAAGTCGAAGAAATCCTAACCATGCTTTCCTAACCAACCCTAACGAAACGTAACGTAAATCAGCCTAACGTGCCGATACCACTATTAGTGGCCACCACAGAGCCAAGCAGAACGTATTGGAGCGGACTAAGGAGCAGAAATCCACAGAATGGCAGTTAATGGCTCGAAAGTCTAAGATAAACTGTCCTAACGTCTCCAAACCTGTCATATGCAAGCGTAGCCTAACTAAACCTAACGCACCAAGACCACTATTGCTTGCCCCCAAAGAGCCAAGCAGAGAATATTAGAACTCAGTAGAGTGCAGAAGACTGAGGATAGCAGTGTATAATACAGATATTTAAACTATCTCCTCCTAATCTCACCAAACGTAAGATATCCAAACGTAACCTAACCAAACCCAACTCAGTATAACATGATGGGGCCACTATTGCTGGCCCCCACAGATACAAGCTGAGTGTGCTGGAGCACAGTACTGCGCCGAAATCCACAGCATTGCAGTGAACAGCACAAAAGCCGTTGAAATCGTAACCTAACCTGACGTAACCTAAGCTGACCAAGCGTAGCACAGCTCAGCGCTACGTGCCGCGACCACTGTTCCTGTCCTCCCCAGAGCCAAGGAGAGTGTAGTAGAGGAGACGAGATCACAGAAACACGCCGAATAACATTCCACAGCACGAAAGTAGAAGCTATACTAACCAAACCTGGCTTAACCTGGCCCAACCAATCGTAACATAGCTCAAACAATCGAGCCGCGGCCGAAA
>NW_016997223.1:0-4396 GCF_001483705.2 Eufriesea mexicana | reverse complement strand
TATAATCTGCAATTAGGAGGACTTCTGCGTCCTACTGTGTCCTAATATTTTCAGCTTGGCTCTGGGAAAGCCAGGATTATATGTGTCGGCTCTTTATGTTTTGTCAGGTTACGTTCGGTGAGGTTGGGTTATGATAAGTTTGATTAGATTAGCTTTAGCTTTTGTGCTTTGCACTGCATTTCTATGGACTTCTGCTCTCTACTGATCTCTAGTATGTCCTGCATGGCTCTGGGGAGGGCAGCATTAGCGGTCTCTGCGCGTCATGTTGAGTTATGCTATGTTCGGTTGCGTTCTGTTCGTTCGCGTTGGGCTTGGGTAGCTTCGTCTTTTCTGATATACACTGCGATCCCATGGACTTCAGCGTTCTGCTCTCCATTAATGTGTTCTGCGTGGCACTGCGGTGGCCAGTAATAGTGGTCGCGGCATGTTAGACTGTGTTCGCTTACGTTTGGCTGTTAGGATTGGTTAGGTTAGGAGAGAGTAGCTTTGACCTTAGCTGTATAGTCTGCTGTTAGGTGGATTTCAGCTCCCTACATTGCTTTAGTGTATTCAGCTTGTCTCTGGGATGTCCAAAAATTGTTGTCTCGGCACGTTACATTGAGTGAAATTACGTTCTGGTAGATTGGGTCAAGCTAAGTTTGGATTGAGTGGCCTTATCTTATGAGCTGTACAGTGCTACTCTTTGGATTTCTGCGCTCTACTGTGCACAAGTACGACCTCATTTGCTCTGGGAAGGGCGGCAATAGCGGTCTCGACATGGTAGGTTGTGATAGGCTACGTTCAGTTATGTCTTGTTGATTTTGGCTTAGGTTCGGGTAGCTCCGACTTTTCCTATATACACTACAATTGTATGGACTTCTGCGTACTACTATCCACTAATGTGTTCTGCATGGCTCTGGGCAGGCCAGCGATAGTGGTTGCGGCACGTTAGGTTGAGTTAGGGCACGTTTGGCTACATTACGTTTGGCTAGGTTTGGAGTGGGTAGCTTTTACTTTAGTGCTATAGTCCGATATAAGGTGGACCTCTGCGCCCTGCTGGGATCTAATGCTTTCAGCTTGGCTCTGGGAATGCCAGCAACAGTGGCCTCTGCTCGTTACGATTGGTCAGGTTACGTTCCGTTAGGTTGGGTCATGCTATGTTTGGAAAGGGTAACTTTAACTTTTGTGCTGTACACTGCTATTTGGTGGACGTCTGCGCTCTACTGTGCTCTGGTATGTCCTACCTGGCTCCGGAGATGGCAGCAAATGTGGTCGCAGCACGATATGTTGAGATACGATATGTTTGGTTGTGTCCTTGGTTTGTGTTGCTTAGCCTTTTCTGGTATACGCTGCGATTATGAATTCTATTTCTGGTATCCCAGATCCAAGTAGAATATACTAGAGCACAGTAGAGCCCAGAAATCAAACGTATAGCAGTGGATAGCGCAGAAGTCACAGCATCCCTGACCAACACTGACCTAATCTAAACTTACCAGACGTAACCTAGCAAAACCTACCGTGACGCGACCACTATTGCTGGCCTCCAGAAATTCGAATAGAGTATAATAGATCACAGCAGAGTGCAGAATTCCACCGAAGTGCCGTGTACAGCTTATAATCTGCAATTAGGAGGACTTCTGCGTCCTACTGTGTCCTAATATTTTCAGCTTGGCTCTGGGAAAGCCAGGATTATATGTGTCGGCTCTTTATGTTTTGTCAGGTTACGTTCGGTGAGGTTGGGTTATGATAAGTTTGATTAGATTAGCTTTAGCTTTTGTGCTTTGCACTGCATTTCTATGGACTTCTGCTCTCTACTGATCTCTAGTATGTCCTGCATGGCTCTGGGGAGGGCAGCATTAGCGGTCTCTGCGCGTCATGTTGAGTTATGCTATGTTCGGTTGCGTTCTGTTCGTTCGCGTTGGGCTTGGGTAGCTTCGTCTTTTCTGATATACACTGCGATCCCATGGACTTCAGCGTTCTGCTCTCCATTAATGTGTTCTGCGTGGCACTGGGGTGGCCAGTAATAGTGGTCGCGGCATGTTAGACTGTGTTCGCTTACGTTTGGCTGTTAGGATTGGTTAGGTTAGGAGAGAGTAGCTTTGACCTTAGCTGTATAGTCTGCTGTTAGGTGGATTTCAGCTCCCTACATTGCTTTAGTGTATTCAGCTTGTCTCTGGGATGTCCAAAAATTGTTGTCTCGGCACGTTACATTGAGTGAAATTACGTTCTGGTAGATTGGGTCAAGCTAAGTTTGGATTGAGTGGCCTTATCTTATGAGCTGTACAGTGCTACTCTTTGGATTTCTGCGCTCTACTGTGCACAAGTACGACCTCATTTGCTCTGGGAAGGGCGGCAATAGCGGTCTCGACATGGTAGGTTGTGATAGGCTACGTTCAGTTATGTCTTGTTGATTTTGGCTTAGGTTCGGGTAGCTCCGACTTTTCCTATATACACTACAATTGTATGGACTTCTGCGTACTACTATCCACTAATGTGTTCTGCATGGCTCTGGGCAGGCCAGCGATAGTGGTTGCGGCACGTTAGGTTGAGTTAGGGCACGTTTGGCTACATTACGTTTGGCTAGGTTTGGAGTGGGTAGCTTTCACTTTAGTGCTATAGTCCGATATTAGGTGGACCTCTGAGCCCTACTGGGATCTAATGCTTTCAGCTTGGCTCTGGGAATGCCAGCAATAGTGGCCTCTGCTCGTTACGATTGGTCAGGTTACGTTCCGTTAGGTTGGGTCATGCTAAGTTTGGTAATGGTAACTTTAACTTTTGTGCTGTACACTGCTATTCGGTGGACTTCTGCGCTCTACTGTGCTCTGGTATGTCCTACCTGGCTCCGGAGATGGCAGCAAATGTGGTCGCGGCACGATATGTTGAGTTACGACATGTTTGGTTGTGTCCTGTTGGCTTGGGTTTGGTTTGTGTTGCTTAGCCTTTTCTGGTATACGCTGCGATAATGAATTCTATTTCTGGTATCCCAGATCCAAGTAGAATATTCTACAGCACAGTAGAGACCAGGAATGAAACGTATAGGAGAGGATAGCGCAGAAGTCACAGCATCCCTGACCAACACTGACCTAATCTAGCCTAACCAGACGTAACCTAGCAAAACCTACCGTGACGCGACCACTATTGCTGGCCTCCAGAGATTCGAATAGAGTATAGTAGATCACAGTAGATCGCAGAAATCCACCGAATAGCCGTGTACAGCTCAAAAGTCAAAGCTATCCTCTCCTAACCTTACCGAACGTAACTTAACTTAGCCCAAAGTGCAGCGACCATTATTTCTGGCCTCGCTACGGTGCAACAGAGTGCAGTAGAGCACAGTAGGGCGCACAAATCCGCGGAATAAGAGCGTATACCACGAAAGTCAATGCTGCCCTGTCCTAACCTAACCAAACCTATCATAACCGGACGTAACGTAGCAGAACTTAACGTGCCGCGACAACTGTTTAGGGCCAACCCACAGTCGAGTAGAGTTTAGTAGAGAACTGTAGAGCGTAGAAATTCACCGAATAGCTGTGTATAGCGCAAAAGTCATAGCAATCCTCTCCTAACGTAACCGCACGCAATATAACCAAACGTAACATAACTCAACCTAACTTGCTGATACCACTATCGCTGGATATCCCAGAGCCAAGCTGAACATATTAGAGCACAGTGGAGTGCAGAGATCCACCGTATATCAGTGTATAGCACAAAAGCCGGGGTTACCCTGTCCAAGCCACACCAAATGTAACATAACAAAAGGTAACCTAGCTACACCTAACCGGCCTCCACCACAATTGCTGACCTCCCCAGATCCAAGCAGAATGTACTAGAGCACAGTAGATCACAGGAATACGAGGCGTTGAAGTGCAAAGCACAATGGCAGTGGTAACCTGACCTAGCCTGACCTCACCTTAGCAACCCAAACGTAGCTTAACTTCGCATAAGGTGCCGAGAACACTATTGCGGTCCTTCCTATCTCCATACAGAGCATATTAGAGGAGAATAGCGCGCAGAAGTCCGTAAACTGGCAGTGTGTAGCACAAGAGTCAAAGCTATCCAACCCTATCCCATACCATCGTAACCTAACCGAACGTAGCCTACCTCAAGGTAACATGCCGCGACCACTATTGCCGGCCTCCACAGGACCAAGCAGAATATAGTAGACAACAGCAGAGAGCAGGATTTCACCGAATAACAGTGTATAGTGTGAAAGTCAAAGCTATCCTGGTCCAACTTAGCCTAACCCAGCCAAGCGTAACTGAACTCAACCTAACGTGCCGAGACTACCATTGCTGTGCTCCCCAAATCCAAGCAGAAAATATTAGCGCACACTAGGGTGCAGAAGTCCGCCGCATGTCAGTATATAGCACAAAAGTCGAAGGTAGCTTCACATAACCTGACCTAATCTAACATAACCGAA
>NW_016997222.1:0-2403 GCF_001483705.2 Eufriesea mexicana | reverse complement strand
ATTGTAGAGTTTAATTCAGCGGCTACAGTGTTCTGTTGATGGATTTACTAAGTACCGTACTGTACATTGAAAATAACTGTAGCTACAAACGAGCCATACGTTGATTACGCTGGAACTGCTGCTAAACTCAGTTTAAGAGTCAAGAAATTAAACTAGCGGCTTAAGTACTCTGGCAGTAGCTGTACTCAGTGCCGTTTCTTCCGCTTGTTAATTTCTCGAGCTATAACGAATATGTTTTTTCTCATTCTAGCGTTGCTATATAATCCACATAACCAGTGAACACTTTAGTGAATGTGTCACAGAGTACTGTTGTTGGAAGTCCTATGTACCGTACTGTCAGTTGTAAATATCTCTAGCCATAGCCATACTATATATTGACTACTCCAGAATTGCTTCAAAGTTTAAATTATCAATGGAGAAATTGGTCCAACTGGAAAACTGACAAATTGATATTTGTCAAAACAGTACTGAGTACAGCCATTATAACTTTACCGTAGCCAAATTATTAATTCTTAGCGAACAGGTAAATCCAACGGCAGCAGTGCTCTGTTTGTGCATGTGCTAAGTACCGTACTATAAAGTGTAAATGTCACTAACCATAACCGTACCGGATGTAAGTCATTCTGGAATGCTTTAGAGTTTCCACCATCAGCGGCCAAAGTAATGCAATGGCTACAGTACTGTGAAGATGGCTGTACACCGAAATATGTTGTCAACTGTCTTTATCCCGCTGTACCATCGATATGTGATTTGATATTATAGAACTACTGCAGGATGTATATCATCATTCAACAGATTAATCCGTCGGCTCCATTGCACTGCTGGTCGAGGTACTAGGTACCGTTACGTCAATCGCAAATAACTCTAGCAACGAGCTTTCTACACATTGATTATTCCAGAAGTGCAGTAGAATTTAAATGGTCAACGAACAATTTAATCCAACGAACACAGGATTGTCATAATATCCTACTCAGTAGTGTGTTGTCATGCGTTTATACCTCGATGGAAAATGAATCTGCCCCTTTTCATTCTAGAACTACTGTGCATTATAAATCATCATTGTGCGGGTCAATTCAACAGCAAATGTGCTCTGTTGGTGTATGTACTACATGCCATAAATTCAATTGCGTATATCTCTAGCCGTAACCGCACTATACGTTGGCTATTCCAGATTTGCCCAGGAATTCACAACTTCAGAGAACAAATTAGTCAAACGGCTGCAGTACATTTGTTATGGGTATACTCTATACAGTGTTGTTAATTGCAAGTACCTCGAGGCATGATCGGTCTGTACATTTTCATTCCAGAATTGCTGTAGGATATGTGTCATCAGAGAAAAGATTATTCCAACAGATACATTGTCACTTGGTGTATATACTACGTACCGCGCTCTCAGTTGTAAACATCTCTTGTCAAACCCGCACTATATATTGGTTATTCTAGAATTTCCGTGGAACCTAAACCATCAATGTGCAAATTATCACATGGGCTCAAGTAATGGCTGCACTAAGCTATGTTTTGTCATTTGTTAATACCTAAAGCGATAATAGATCTGCCTTTGGCCATCCTTGTGTGGCTGTGGAATATAAATTTTCAATGAGCAGACCAATCCAAAAGCTAGAGCACTTTGTTGGTGTATGCAGTACGTACCGTTCTTTCAAATGTGAATATTTCTAGCCATAAACGGTCTATACATTGTCTATCCTGGAGCTGCGAAATATATATAATCAGTGAACGAATTAATAATTTGGCTACGGTAAAATTATAATGGCTGTACTCAGTACTGTTTTGACAAATATCAATTTCTCCAGCGACATTTGCTCCCTCCGATGATTACTCTAGAATTGCTGAAAAACTTACACGGTCAGCGAACCGGTTTACTCAATGGATGTGGAATTGTGTAGATGGCAACACTCCGTACTCTCTTGTCATTAGACACTATCGCTAAATATTCGTGATTTATACGTTAATCATACTAGAACTGCAATAGAATTTAATCCATCGTTGTGCTGATTGGTCCAACGGTTACAGTGCTGTATTAGTGGTGGTACCAAGCGTAGTACTGATAATTGTAAATATCTCAAGCCACGACCGATAGATGCATGGCCTATTCTGGAGGTGCTGCAGAGCTTATATCATCAGTGGACAAATTAATCATATGGCTACGTTACATTAATGCTGGCTGATCTCAATACTCTTTTGGCGTATGTCAATGTCTCCATCAAAAATTGGCATATCCGTTGATGATTCTAGGAATGCTATGCAGTCTATTTCATGACGGAACAGATTAATACAATTGCTACAGCGCTCTGTTGGCGGATGTACTAGCCTACGTACTGCCAATGGCATATATCTCTAGCCATGACGTTCCTATGCACTGATTATTCTAGAACTGCAGCGGAA
>NW_016997221.1:0-498 GCF_001483705.2 Eufriesea mexicana | reverse complement strand
TTCGAGATCTCTTTGATATATCCGTATAGATCTATATTGGTTCTAGCTTTGGATCTTGGCTGGATTATTAACGTTTATTCATTTCTGCGCGTAGAAGATCAAGATCCATAGGATCCGATTTATCAACGATGCTGGTTGATCTCCGGTTATCCTATCAATGAACGTTCACTCCCAACACCTGTCAATGTAAGCATAGCCTCGTCTAGGTACAGCACAATGCCAAAGTACGTGCTCGAGATGGCCCAATAGCGATCTTTAGTGCAACTCGAGGGATATCGGTTCAAACCTTGGATCTCGGTTGGGTTGCTGAGAAATATTAATTTCAGCGCTTGTAAGGCCAAAATCCATGGGATCCGATTTATCAACGATGGCTACCGGTTGACCTCACTGTCAAAATAGGCATAGCCTCGTCCAGGTACAGCAGAGTACCAATGTACGCGCTCGAGATGGCTCAATCGTGATCTTTGGTGCACGTCGAGGGGAAAAACCGTGGAGGGT
>NW_016997220.1:0-652 GCF_001483705.2 Eufriesea mexicana | reverse complement strand
GACACATGAGAGCGCAGAAATCCACCGTAAAGCAGCCTATAGAACAAAAGTCAAAGCTATCCTTTCCTAACCTAGCAAAACATGACGCAACCAAACGTTTCCTGACGCTTCCTAATGTGTCGAGATCTCTATTGCTGCCCCCCTCAGATCCAAGCAGAATATATTAGAGGGGAGCAGAGCACAGATAACCATGTAGCAGTGTACAGCACAAAGTCAAAGATAACCTATCCTAACCTAGCCAAACGAAGCGCAACCAAACGTAACCTAACTCGTCCTAACCCACCGAGACCTCTATTGCTGCTCGCCTCAGAGCCAAGCAGAACATATTAGAGGAGAGTAGGGCGCAGAAATCCATAGAATCTCAGTGTATAGCTGAAATGTCGAAACCACGCAAGCCTAACAGAAACGAACCTAACCTAACTGAACGAAGCTTAACTTAACACCGCGAGCCGCGGCCACTGTTGCTGGACTCCACAAGGCTAAACATAGTGAAGCATAGTGAAGCACAGTAGAGCGCAGTATTGCACCAAATGACAGTGTACACCGCGAGAGTCGGAGCTATCCAGGCAAATCCCAAGCACACATGGCAACCTCCCCAGGGCAAACCGGAGTATGCTAGTGCACCGGAGAGCGCGGAAATCCGCCACACTGG
>NW_016997219.1:0-610 GCF_001483705.2 Eufriesea mexicana | reverse complement strand
TGTATGGATGTATGTATGAATGGATGTACTGATGGATGGATGTATCGAATGATGGACGTACGAGTAGATGCATTTATGGATGTATTGATGTGGGGATGTATGGATGAATGTATGTATGGGTAAATTAACGGATGTATCTATGGATGTATGTATGGTTGAGTGTATGGGTGTATGGACGCATGTATGGATATATGCATGGACGTACGCATGGATGTATGCATGGATGTATGTATGTATTGATGTATGTATGTATGTATGGATGGATGAATGGATTGGTGGATGTATGCATGGATTTATGATCGTATGGATGTACGAATGTATGGATGTTCGGATGAATGGATGTATGGATGGATGGATGGATGTATGGACGTATGGATTTATGGATGTATGTATGTATGGATGTACGAATGTATGGATGTACGGACGTATGGGTGTATGGATGTATATCTGTATGGATGTATGGATGGTTGGATGTATGAGTGGATGTATGTATGGATGGATGAATGCATGGATGTGTGTATGGATGCATTTCTGGATGTACCTATGTATGTATTTATGGATGAGTGTATGGGGGTATGCATGGATGTATTAATGTACGTACAGATGGATG
>NW_016997218.1:0-475 GCF_001483705.2 Eufriesea mexicana | reverse complement strand
ATAACATAATAAACAAATAAATATAAATAAACGAATACAAATACGTGAATATAAATAAACAAATGCACGTTACGTACGTTAAACGATCCTCACAGAGCTACCGATGTACTGGCTATACTGACTGATCGTTTTTACACTCTTGGAATGTCAACATTCAGTTATTTCGCTTATCATTTATTTATCATTTGTCACAAGAGTGCGCAAGGCTTCACTACCCTGGTAACGTAACAAAAATTATTTGCCTCTGGTTGCCTAAGTCACAGATTTAATCGAGAAAAGCTGAAAATGAGGTACCTCGTGACCCCTACGCAACGTTTGGCTCGCCAAAAATGCAATATCTCGTGACCGGTACGCAGTGTGTCAATCCTTTGCACTCGACAGGTGACCTTCAGTCACCATTTCATAAAATTTAGAAGATCGATATTAATTAATACATAAAATTTAATATAATGTAACAGTGTGCGAGGTATCGAAG
>NW_016997217.1:0-558 GCF_001483705.2 Eufriesea mexicana | reverse complement strand
GATTCTGGGGAGGCGAGCAATAGTGGTCGTGGCAAGCTACGATTGGTTATGTTACGTTCGGTTTGGTTAGGTTCGGTAAAGCATGATCCGGATTGCATTGACTTCCGTGCCATATCCTGTTATTTGGAGGACGTCTGTGACCCACTGTGCCCTATTGCATTCTGCTCGGCTCAGGAGAGGCCGGAAGCAGTGGTCGCGGCACGTTGTGCTGAGTTACTCGTTAGGTTAGGTTACGTTTCGTGAGTGTAGGTCAGAATAGTTTAATCTTTTGTGCTATAAACTGCTATCGGCGGACTTCTGCGCTCTACTGTGCTCTAATGTTATCTACTTGGCTCTGGGTAGGCCAGCAATTGTGGTCCCGGCGCGTTAGGTTGAGTTATGCGACGTTTGCTTACAACAAGTTTGGCTGTGCTAGTAGAGGATAGCTAAGACTTTTGTGACATTCGCTGCTATACGGTGAATTTCTGCGCTCTACCCTGCTCTAATATGTTCTTTTTGGCTTTGGGGTTGCCGGTAGCGGTGTTCCCGGCACGTTAGTTTGAGTTAGGTTACGCTTCG
>NW_016997216.1:0-656 GCF_001483705.2 Eufriesea mexicana | reverse complement strand
ATAGCCTGCTATTAGGTGGATTTCCGCGCCCAACAGTGCTCTAATATTTTGCGCTTGGCTCTCGGAAGGCCAGCAATAGCGGCCTAGGCACGTTATGTTGAGTTATGTAACGCTCGGTTTGGTTGGGTTAGGCTAAGTTGGGTTAGAATTGCTTTATCTTTTGCACTGCACACTGTTATTAGATGGACTACTGTTGCTCCATTATGTCATGCTTGGCCCTGGGGATGGTGGCAATTGCGGTCGCAGCACGTTAGGTTGCGTTAGGCTATGTTTGGCTTTGTCCTGTTGGTATGGGTTGGGTATGGGTAGCTATGTCTTTTCTGATATACACTGCGATTCTATGGATATCTGTGTTCTACTCTCCACTAATGCGTTCTGCTAGTCTCTGCGGAGGCCGGCAACAGTGGTGGCGGCTCGTTAGGACGAGTCAGGTTGCTTTCAGGTTGCTTATCAGGTTATGATAGGTTTGGAAGGTTAGGAGAGGGTAGCTTTGTATTTAGTGCTATAGTCAGCTATGACGTGGATTTCTGCGCCATACAGTGCTCCAGTATTTTCTGCTTGGCTCAGAGAAGGACAGAAATAGTGATCCTGGCACCCCACGTTGAGTCAGGTTATGTTCAGTAAGGTTGGATTAGGTTAAGTTTGGCTGGGGTAGC
>NW_016997215.1:0-818 GCF_001483705.2 Eufriesea mexicana | reverse complement strand
GTGCATCGAAAAGGCAGAGCTACACTAACCTAATCAGAACGAACAGGACATAGGCAGAGGAGGCATAGATAAGCGTAACGTGCCGAGACCGATTTAGCCGGCCTCACCAGAGCCAAGCAGGACTTACTAGAGCGCAGTAGCGCGCAGAACCCCATCGAATCGCGGTTTATGTCAGGAAAGTCAAAGCCACCGGAGCCTAACCAAAACAAACAGGACACAACCAAACAGAGCCTTACACAACCTATCCTGCCGAAACTGCTATTGTCGCCCTCACAAGAGACAAGCAGAGCACATTAGCCGGGAGTGGAACGCAGAAATCCATAGAATCGCAGTGTATATCAGAAAAGTCAAAGCTACCCATACCAATCCCGGAAAAACGGAGCATATGCAAACATAGCATAACTCAACCTAACCTGCTGAGGCTGCGATTCCTGCCTTCCCCAGAGCCAAGCAGGACATACTAGAGCACAGTGGAGCGCAGAAATCCACCGAATAGAAGCGTATAGCACAGAAGTTAAAGCTACACCTCACCAAACATTGCACAATCTAACATAACCAAACGTAACATAATTCAACATAATGCGCCGTACAACTACTGCTGGCCTTCCCAGAGCCAAGTTGATGATACTAGAGCTCTCTAGGGCGCAGAAATCAACCTTACAGGAGAATATGGCAACAAAGTCAAAGCTATCCAATCCTAACATACCCAACCGCAGCATAACCATGCGTAACCTAAAACAATCTTACGTGCCGATGGCACTACTGCTGGCCCCCACAGAGCCAGGCAGAACACCTTAGTGGAGAGTAGACTGCAGAAA
>NW_016997214.1:0-510 GCF_001483705.2 Eufriesea mexicana | reverse complement strand
ACATTCTGCTTGGTTCTGTGGAAGCCAGCAATAGTGGCTTCGGGGCGTTAGCTTGAGATAGGTTGCGTACGGTTGTGCTGGGTTTGGCTAGGTTATGGTAGGGTAACTTTAACTTTTGTGCTATGAACGGTTATGCTATGGATTCCTGCACTCTACTCTGCTCCCACATCTTCTGATTGGCTCTGCGGAAGGCAGCAATGGAGGTCCCGGCACGTTCGGTTGGGATATGTTACGGCTACGTTACGATTGGTTAGGGTAGGAAGATATGGCATTGGCTTTTGTGCCATGCACCGCTACTCGGTGGATTTCTGCGCTCTACGCTGCTGTAATATGATATATTTGGCCCTGGGGAGGCCAGGAACGGCGGTCTCGGTTCGTAGCCCTGAGTTTGCTACATTTGGTTTGATTAGGTCAGGTCATACTAGGTTAGGGTATCTTTCACATTTGTGTTTTACACTGAAATGCGGTGGATTCCTGCGCTCTACTGTGCTCAAGTATATTGTGCTCTGC
>NW_016997213.1:0-354 GCF_001483705.2 Eufriesea mexicana | reverse complement strand
TAGCCGCCGCAACCGGTCGCCACACGTCTCCAGAGCCAGTGCAGAGGCTCGACCTGGGATTCCATCAACACCGGAGGCGACGATCCCCGCCACCATAGAGTCGAAGCTATCCTAACCTAACACTACGTAACCTAACCAAACCAAACGTAAATTAACGAAATCTAACGTGCCATATCACTGTTGCTCGGATCCCGAGAGTCCGTCAGAGTATCGTAGAGCAATGTAGAGATCAGAAATCCAGCGAACAGCATCATACAGCACGAAAGTCGAAGCTATCCTATCCTATCTATCCAAACGTAACATAACCATGCACAACGTGGCTAGGACAAACGTGCTGAGAACACCTCAGCGGGC
>NW_016997212.1:0-1329 GCF_001483705.2 Eufriesea mexicana | reverse complement strand
AATATGTTCAGTGATGAAATACATCCCCAAGAAGGTCTAGGTAATCATAAGAATAGTACTGTTATGCCTAGAGGTATTTACCTTTCTCAGTACGGTTCTTAATACATAGATCAACAGAGCACTGCAGCCATTGCATTATCCAGTGCAATGATGATCTAGATACTACAGCATATCTAGAGTGACATTCATTGGACTGACACATTAAAGCTCGAAACATTAACTGTTGACGAATAACTACTGAGTGGAGGCATCAAACCAGGAGAGTAGCAGTTGTATTAATTTATTCACTGTTGCGTAAATTACAAAGCAAGTCTGGAGTAATCTATATACGGTACGGTTGTGGCTGCAGATATTTCCAAATCACAGTACGGTTCATAGTACGTCCATCACCAGATCCATGTAGCCGTTGGATTAATCCGCTCAGTGATGATCTACATTCTATTGCAATCCTAGAATGTGAAAGGACTGTCTCATTATCGCACCAGATATTACCAACTGACGAAAGAGTACTGAGTACAGCCATCATCACTGTTCTGTAGCCTTCGGATTAATCTGTTCACTCGTGTTGCAAATTCCGAAGCTATTCTAGAGTAATTAATGTATAGTACAGCTATGGCTGGAGTTATTTGCATTAACAGTACGGTTCCTAGTACATGCCTTTACAGACCACAGTAACCGTTGTATTAATATGTGCTGTGGTGATATAAATGCCAAGTCAAGTCTAGGGTGACCTGTGCATAGTACGGTTACGGCTAGTGGTACTAATACTTCTCCGTACGGTAGTTGGTTCATCCATCAATATGGCACTGTAGCAGTCAGACTAACCTGTTCAATGATTATTCAGATTTTGTAGCCATTCCAGAATGACAATAAAGAGATCAGTTATAACTCTAGATATTAACAATTAGCATAAAAGTACTGAGTGCAGGCATCATCATAGTATTTCTGGCGCTGGATTAATCTGTTCACTGATGATGTAAATACGACGGTTGCTCTAGAATAATGAAGGTATTCGTCAGTTATGGATAGAAACATTTACATTTCTCGGAACAGTAGCTGGCACGTCCACCAATACAGCTATGCAGCCGTTGAATTAATCCCTTCTGTTATGATTAAAATTCAACAGTAGCAATTTCAAGCACGGCAGTTGGTACATTGACCAACAGATCTCTGTAGCCATTGGATTGACCTTTTCGGTGTTGATTAATATCCTATTGCATCTCTAGAATTGTAAAGGACTGACCCGTTATCGCTCGAGACATTAGCAATTTACGAAACAGTTTTGAATACTGACATCGCCACAGAGCTGCAGCCGCTGGAATAATTTTT
>NW_016997211.1:0-570 GCF_001483705.2 Eufriesea mexicana | reverse complement strand
CATATTCTATGGAAATGCAGTGGGTATAGGGCGCCAATTGTTTCTTTCCTCCTTATTTGTGCAAGAAAGTTAGCCCACCGCGATATAAGTCGAAAACGTCAATAATATTTAATTATCCAGGCAGATTCTCTTGCATTTCAATGGCCATATCAGTCCAATAGTATATATCGTCTTTATTTATGCAAGAAAGCTCGGTCACCACGATAGCAGTCGATAATGTCAATAAAATTGTATTTTCCAGCCAAATTCTATAGCATTGCCATGGCTATCGCACGCCAATAGATATTTCATCCCTATTATTTCATCCCTATTTATGCAAGTGGCTTTGCTCACCACGATATTAGTCGAAAATGTCAATAAAATCGAATTTTCGAGTCAGATTCTATGGAATTGCAATGGCTATAGCACGCCACTAGTATCTTTCCTCGTTATTTATGCACGAAAGCTTGCCCACCACGATATTAGTCGAAAACGTCAATAATATTTAATTATCCAGCCAGATTCTCTAGCATTTCAATGGCTATGTCACGCCAATAGTATCTATCGTCCTTATTTATGCAAGAAAGCTAG
>NW_016997210.1:0-481 GCF_001483705.2 Eufriesea mexicana | reverse complement strand
CTGTACTTGCCATTGGATTGAAGGCGTTAAGCGATCTATTCACAATGCTATAACAGGTTATAGGTTCTGACAAGGCCTATTCTCTGGAAAATATGTGGCTGTACTTGCCATTGGATTGACGGCGTTAGGCGATGTATTCAGCAGGCTATACCAGATTATAGATTTTCAATATACCTATTCTCTGGCAAGTAGATGGCTGTACTTGCCATTGGATTGACGGCGTTAGGCGATGTATTCAGCAGGCTATACCAGATTATAGATTTTCAATATACCTATTCTCTGGCAAGTAGATGTCTGTACTTGCGATTAGATTGATGGCGGTAGGCGATCTACTCACCCAAGCAATAACGGACAATAGACTTTGAATAGACCTTTTCTGTGGCATGTAGATGGCTGTACTAGCTATTGGATTGAAGGGGTTAGGCGATCTATTCACCAAGCTATAACAGGTAATTGATTTTGAATAGACCTATTTTCTGTC
>NW_016997209.1:0-658 GCF_001483705.2 Eufriesea mexicana | reverse complement strand
CTGGTCCACTATCCGACGAGATATAAGCAATAGAAAATGCAGTACTGCGTACTGCCATCACCTGAGTGCTGTAGCAGTTGGATTACTTTGTTCACTGATGATTTGTATTCTACAGCAACTCTAGATTGAAAGAATACATATCCATTATCCCTCGAGATATTAACAATTGACAAGACAGTACTGTTTGCCGCCATCATCATAGTACTGTAGCAGCTGGAATTAATTTATCATTGATGATTTAAATACCACAGCCATTCTAGGATAACCAACGTATAGAACGGCTATGGCTAGGGATGCTTACAACTAACAGAATGGTGCTCAGTACATCTAGACTAAGAAGACTGTAGCCGATGGATTACTTTGCTCAGTGATGACAAATTTTCTAGAGATCCTACTATGACTGATTACATATGCATTTCATCTCCAGGCAATAGCCATTGACATATCAGGACTCAGTGCAGCCATCATGAAAGTAACGTAGGCGTTGGAATAATTTGTTTGTGTGTACGTTCTACTGAAATTTTGGAACAGAAAATGTATAATACGGATATTGTTGGAGGCAATTGCCATGGACATTACGGTACGTAGAGCATCCACCATGCGAGCACTCTTGCCTTACGATGAATCTCTTCAATGATGATATATATTCTACAGCAAT
>NW_016997208.1:0-284 GCF_001483705.2 Eufriesea mexicana | reverse complement strand
GGTCAGGTCATGCCAGGTCAGGTCAGGTCGGGTCAAGTCGGGTCAGGTCAGGGCATGAGGGTCAGGGAAGGCCAGGTCAGGTCATTTTAGGTTAGGCTTGGTTAGGTTAGGTCTGGTTAGATAAAGGTACGTTACCTCACGGTAGTTTAGGTTACGTTTGGTTAGGTTAGGATAGGCTAGGTTTGTTTATGCTATGTTAGGTAAAGTTTGGGTACTTTAGGTTAGGTTAGTATTTGCAAAGTTATGTTAGGAAAGGTTAGGGTAGGACTGGTTAGGTTAGGTTA
>NW_016997207.1:0-768 GCF_001483705.2 Eufriesea mexicana | reverse complement strand
AGTGAATGAATTAATATCTTCAATTATGCTCAAAGTTCTGTAACTATTCTAGAAGGACATAATGCAGGTACACTGACCCTCGCGACATTAACAATAGACAACACGCTACAGATTACGTCCATCATCAAAGAAATGCAGACGTTGGACCACCTTGTACACTGCTGATGTATATTCATATGCTTCTCTGGAATAAAATACGAAAGCTACGGTTATATCTAGTGACGTTTAGAACTCACAGTTCGTAAATTCGTATATCTACCACCAGAGCACTATTGCCTTTGGATTCAGTTGGTCACTGATATTGTATATTCGACAGCAGCTTTAGAACGAGAAGTGCATGTCCATTTCCTTTCGAGACATAAACAATTGACGACACATTACTGAGTACAGACATCGCCACAGCATATTAACAGTTGAATAGCGTTGTTCACGGGTAATATGACTTCCAAATCAAATCTGGAATAATTAGCGTATTGTATGGATATGGTTAGAAATATTTACAAGTGACTTTATGGAACTTCGTACACCTACCAATGGAGCACTATTGCCGTTGGCTTTATCTGTTCAATGATTACTAGTGTTCTATAGCAATTCCAGTGTGACAAATGGCGGATTCATTATTCCTTGCGATATTAACGATTGACAATACAGTACTGCGTTCAGCCTTCATCACAGTATTATAGCCGCTGGTCCACTGTGTTCACTGATGATGTCAATAGCAAAGCAATTCTTGAATAATCAGTGGATATTACGGTCACCTCTTGAGAC
>NW_016997206.1:0-445 GCF_001483705.2 Eufriesea mexicana | reverse complement strand
AAGAAAAATTGCTCACCACGATATTAATCGAAAATGTCAATAAAATTGAAATTTCCAGCTAGATACTATAGGATTGCAATGGCTATAGTACGCCAGTAGAATCACTCCCCCTTTCGTATGCAAAGGAAACAGCTCACCATGATACTAGTCGAAAATGTCATTAAAGATAAATTTTCCAGTCAGATTCTATAGCATTGCAATAGCTATAGCACGCTGATGGAATCTTTCCTCCTTATTTATGCTAGACAGTCAGCTCACCACGATATTAGTCGAAAATTTCAATAAAATTGAATTTTCCAGCCGGATGCTATAGCATTGCAATGGCTACAGTAGGCCAATAGGATTCTTCCATCTTATGTATACAAGGGAGTTAGCTCACCAAGATATTGGTCGAGAATAACAATAAAATTTAATTTTCCAGCCGGTTTCTATAGCATTGCAAGAG
>NW_016997205.1:0-2527 GCF_001483705.2 Eufriesea mexicana | reverse complement strand
ATTATAGAATATATATACCTAATATATATAATACTATATTTCTATAATATATTATATGCATCCATAAATGAAAATATTTATGTGTTCCCATTTAAATGCCCCACCCTGTATATCCATTTAATATTTATTCATTTATCTACGTACATTTTCGTATCTATATACGTGTTTATACGTGAAATTATACCTGATAAATGAATTATGATCCTCGGACAGTATGTTTAAATATCCGCGGAATATAAAATGCAGCTTGTAAGAGAAAGTCGGTGTCTTGCAAGCAGGTGGCTTTAGACCGGTGCAATAATGATCACCTGGGAATATATATGAATTTATGGAAATAGAGGATGTGTACAAACACTGATGTATCCCACGATAGTCATTCTTACATAAAACGTTGCCGTTCATGCTAAAATATTATTCGATGCTAAGATTTACATTTATCTAAATCCATGAATCGGAACCCCTTTTTAAAACGTTTAAAACGTACACATACTCCCCATTCAACCATCGTCACTTCATCGCGCTTCACCCATTTTCTCCCTTTTTTCCTTTTTTTACGCGGTGAAAATCTTTCAGAGACACCCCAGTCTCTTAATACAGGAGCTGAGGATATATTCAATCTTTGGTATCGTAATTTTGGGTTTTGCTTATTATGAAAGAATGGCAATGTATGCTTAATTCTTTACCAATCCTGTAATAATCAAGGAAGGTACATCGTTACTGTCAAAATTCACATAAGCAACTGAACGACTCGAGAGTGAAGGGTGAAAGAACCCCTAATTCCAAAGTTCAGTCACTCACAGTCTATAAGAAATAAATTTTTGCTCCAAGTCGAAGATATTTTCCAACATTTACCAACTAAAACTCCCACGCCATTTTGTCCTAGGGGAATTCAAAAGGAACACAACCAGTGAGAAGAGAAACTTTGGTGTTTCCAAAGGACCACAGTGCCTTACCAGTTATTTACTTCCTAAAGATGGAAATCCTTGAGAAGGGGAGCGCGAAACTGCTTTCATACTACAGCACACTCCACCCTACACGGTGCACGAGCATTCCGCGGACGCGGTCGGAATTAGCACGTTACGCAACGCGGTGCATCAACGCGCGAGCGTAGCCATTCTAACCTCTTATCTTGGCAAGGAAGAAAACGAGGGCGAGAGGAAAATCGAGGGCGCGGGGGCGGCGGTGCGGCGCGCAGCGGGAAATCTGGCGCGGAACCGGAAGCGGGAAAAAGAAGAGGGCCGAAAGGCAGCAGCGGCGGAGAATAGAAAGGGAGTGGAAAGAAAAGGCGGCGCTGCACGTCCGCGGAGATGTTCGTCGGCGCGGCGTGCCCCCGAGCCTGCGCGATACAGTTTATTCGTGAGCGGCAGTGGTGGGGGGCGCGGCGGCTCGGTCGGTCTGTGCGCGACGCGTCCTCGCGGATCGCGCCTGCGAGCTTTAGTCGCACGATCTCGTCCGGAGCGTCGGGCCGCTCCACGTCGCGCTCGAAGCCTCGATCGATCGATGGATCGATCGCGCCGCCGCGTCCCTCCTCCTGCCGCCCGATCCTTCGAGAAGTCGACCGATCGCCCGTTCAGTCTGTCGTCGATCGTCGATCGTTGATCGATCGGCCTCGTCGGTTCGTGGGGCAGAGAGAGGATCATAGGTGATCGGCCCGGTGAAAGTTTTCCATCGAAAGCTCCATCCGTCCGCGGTCATGCTCGTTCTCGTCGCGAGAAGTTCCGAGGTGCAGGTGAACCGCGTGCGTGCCACGATCCGCGCCTTCGCCCGATCTCGCGGGTCCTGAGACAGGCGATCCCGAGGACCTAGACGTACCTTTTGCTTGGAGAGTCTTCGGCTGAGAGCAGTGAGAAAGGTGGGTGTGCGCGACTCGATGCAGGTGTCACTTGTATTTTCCTTTTCTCTCTCCTCTCTCGTTTCCTCCTTTCGCCATTCCTCGCGCTGGGGTCAGCCTGTGTTGCTCGTCCTCTTCGCGACGCCCAAGTGGTGCGGGACCGTAGTGGTCTGGCGTGGTTCGCGGTACTAACGAGAGTGAGACGCGGAACAGGTCGCGACACACTCGTATTTTCTATCTCGTGACTCGTGAGCCACGAAATCTCGGTCCACCGTCGTGTTGTTTTCAAACTCGTGCCCGGAGGTAGTCCGCGGTGTTTTGAATTGGAATAGCTTCACGGGAGGAAAGATGGTAAACACGAGTCGAGGTAGGACGTGGACCAAATCGGTGCTGTGGTCGTGGGAATGCCTATTCGCATGGCAGGCGTGAGGAAATCGAGGCTGATGGAAATGATCTATAACAACGGGTGAGGGAAGATTGCGAGTGGTCCCTGGGACCTAACGCTGCCGAGAAGATTAGTGATTTGGTTGAATATAAGTATTTCTATACGTGTGTGAGCTGTGTAATTGCTCGAAGAACGATACACTCTGAATGGTGGGCTTCTATGATCTCTTTTGAACGGTCTGCTGGAGTACAGAGTCAGAGTACATCGCTTCCTATTGGTACTATTGGTGGACTGTCATTGGATAGAGGTAA
>NW_016997204.1:0-554 GCF_001483705.2 Eufriesea mexicana | reverse complement strand
ATGCCAATGAAATTGAATTTTCGATCCCGATTCTATAGCACTGCAATGGCAATAGCACGCCAAAAGAATCATTGCTCTGTATTTATGCATGAAAGATAACTCACCGCGATATTAGTCGTAAATGTCAATCAAATAGAATTTTCCGGCCAGATTCTACTGCACTGTTGCCAGATTCTACTGCACTGCATTGGCCATAGCACGCCAAAAGGATCTTTCCTCGATACTTATGAAAGGAAGCTAGCCCACCACGATATTAGTCGAAAATGTCAATAAAATTGAACTATGCAGCCCGATTCTGCAGCATTGCTATGGCTATAGCAGGCCAAAATGATCTTCCCTCCTTACTTATACAAGGAAGTTGGCTCTGCACGATATTAGTCGAAAAGGTCAAAAAAATTGAATTTTCCAACCAGATTCATTGGCATTGCAATGGCAATAGCGCGCCAATTGAATCTTTCCGTCTTATTTACGCAAGAAAGATAGCTAACCATGATATTAGTCGAAAATGTAAATAAAATTGAATTTGCCAGGCACATTCTATATCATTGCAATGG
>NW_016997203.1:0-826 GCF_001483705.2 Eufriesea mexicana | reverse complement strand
AACCTGACCAAATTTATCTAACCTAACCTAACCAAAGTGACACAACACAACCTAACGTGCTGCACCATCTATTGTTGGCGTCTCCAGGGACATACAGAATATGATACAGTAAAGTAGAACCCTGAAGTCCATAGGATAGTTGCGTTGAGCACAATAGTCAAAGCCACCATGACCTAACCTAAGGTAGCCTAACTACACGAAACGAAATCTATCTCAACCAAACGTGCCGCTACCAGTGCTGCTTGTTTCCAAACAGCCAAACAGATCATAATTAGGGAGAGCAGAGAGCAGAAACCCGTAGAATCGCAGTGCTAAGCAGAAAAGTCGAACCAACCAAAATCTAACCATAGTCAACCTTACGCAGCCAAACGTAGCATAAATAAACCTACCGTGCCAAGACCACTTTTGATGGCCTCCTCAGAGAGTAGCGGATCATATTAGTACACAGTAGAGCGCCGAAGTCCGCCGCATTGCTGTGCAAAGCACAGAAGTCGAAGATATCGTAACCTAACCTGACCTAACCTACACTAACAAAACGTGGCCTAACTCAACCTATCGTGCTTATCGTGCCGAGATCACTATCACTGTCCACCCCAGAGCCGTGCAGAGTATGGTAGAGCAATGTGAAGCGCAGAAATACACCGCATTTCAGTGGACAGCACAAGAGTCGAAAGTATCCCATCCTAACCCAAACATACACAACCTGATTGAACGTAACGAAGCTCTACCTAACGCGCCGGGGACGCAACTTCTGTCCTCCACGGTACACAGCAGGGCGTATTAGATCACATCAGAGCGCAGAAATCCCCCGAATAGCAGTGTACAG
>NW_016997202.1:0-757 GCF_001483705.2 Eufriesea mexicana | reverse complement strand
GTGTGGGAGGCCCGTATCTACGGTTTCCTACACGCTGGCGGCGGCGGTGCCCCTGAAGAATGGTCCGTTTCGTTGAGGCGATGTGTTCGAGAGACCTTGATGACCGCCTGGCGAGCTCGGCTGAGGAAGCCGAGTAGCCAGCGACACCGGGCGATCGAGGCTGTGCTCTCCGTGTTGGATGCATGGGGGCGCAGCGGCAGCCGGCACACATTCCGCATGACACATGTGCTAACCGGGCACGGGTGCCTCGGGTAGTACCTCTGTCGTATCGGTCTGGAACGTGACACGCGGTGTCATCTCTGCGAGGATGGGCGGGACACGGCGCAGCACACACTGGAGGAATGTCCGGCGTGGGCTCGCGAGCGCCGGGTACTCTGGCGCGTGGTGGGAAGGGACCTTTCGCTTCGTGGCGCGGATGACGGAGGGCTTAGGTGCGTGGCGTGCGGTGGCCTCCTTCTGCGAGGCGGTTATGCTACAAAAGGAGGCCGCGGAGATAGCCCGCGAGCGTAGCGCGTGCTCCTCGCGCTTAGGGCGGCGGAGGCTGTAAGCGCTTCGCCGGAGGGCGGCGCGCGCACTGCCGTATGTGTTAACACGTTAGACCTCCGCCTTCGCGTGCGACCATGTACCCACGGCCGGAGAGACCGTCACTCCCTCCCGTTGTAACCTAGGTCAGGGTGACCACGAGCTGACGTATGGGGCCCGTCAGTTCGAGAGACCGTTGTCTGGGCGCGCGGCGTCGCGTGATGGTCGCGCGGCG
>NW_016997201.1:294-901 GCF_001483705.2 Eufriesea mexicana | reverse complement strand
GGCCACGTCAGGCCAGATCATATATCGTCAGGTCAGGCCAGGTCAGGTCAGGTTAGATCAGTCAGGTAAGGTCAGCCCAGGACAGGTCTGGTCAGGTTATGTCAGGTCAGGTCAGGTTCGGTTAGTTCAGGTCATGTCAGGTCAGGTCAGGCCAGGTCAGGTCAGGTCAGGCCTGGTCATGTCAGGTCAGGTCAGTCAGGTCAGGTCAGGTCAGTCAGGACAGGTCAGGTCTGGTAAGGCCGGTTAAAGTCAGTTTTGTCAGGTCAGGTCAGGTCAGGTCAGGTCAGGTCAGGTCAGGTCAGGTCAGGTCAGGTCAGATCAGTCAGGTCAGGTCACGTCAGTTCAGGTCATGTCAGATCAGGTCAGGTCAGGTCAGATCAGGTCAGATCAGGTCATGTCAGGTCATGTCGGGTCAGGTCACGTCTGGAGAGGCCAGGTCAGGCCAGGCAAGGTCATATATGGTCATGTCAGGTCATGTCGTGTCAGGTCACGTCTGGAGAGGTCAGGTCAGGCCAGGCCAGGCCAGGCAAGGTCATATATGGTCAGGCCATGTCAGGTCAGTTCAAGACATCTCCGGTCAGATCAGGACAGCCCAGATAATGTCAGG
>NW_016997201.1:0-250 GCF_001483705.2 Eufriesea mexicana | reverse complement strand
AAGGTCAGGTCAAGTTAGATCAGGTCATGTCAGGTCAGGTCAGGCCAGGTCAGGTCATGTCAGGTCAGGCCTGGTCAGGTCAGGTCAGTCATGTCAGGTCAGGTCAGGTCAGTCAGGACAGGTCAGGTCAGTCAGGACATGTCAGGTATGGTCAGGTCAGGTCAGATCAGTCAGGTCAGGTCACGTAAGGTCAGGTCATGACAGATCAGGTCAGGTCAGGTCAGGTCATGTCTGGTCAGGTCAAGTCTGG
>NW_016997200.1:0-923 GCF_001483705.2 Eufriesea mexicana | reverse complement strand
CAAACTTTGAACAGATTTAAGTGGGCAGTACAGTTTGAAATGTTGAAAAAATCAATTTTTTTCATCCTAAATAGCAGCCTGAAATCTTAAAAGTAATATACGAAAAGTCCTAGCCTTTAAAACGAATTATTTTTCCACTTAACACTAGGTTTACGCACGCTATCTGTATACCTATTTCTAAGGACACCTGACGAATTGACAGGTAAAGGAAACCACGTGCCTTGTTTTCGTAACGATTAGTTTAATTTAAAAACATTTATGTATTATATTAGCAGTCTTAATATAAGTTAACTAGATCTGTTACCATCGTATAATTGGAGCAACCTGTGGTAGTGGTTACATAGATTTTTAAGTATATATTAGGTGTAGTAAAAAGAAATTCATCATTTTTGTATTAAATCGCTTTAGTGATCTATATCTCGCGTTGTATAAGTGCAATCGGATTACGCTAGATGGCGTTTGAAAGATAAGATTCTGCACTAAAAATACTTCTTAAACAGTTTTGTGATTGTTTGACTCAGTATTGTTTGAGCGCGCATCAAAAATGTACACCAGCAAAGTGAAAATAGGTCATATTTTACAGTTTTTCTTCGATAAAGGCGAAAACATATGCCAGGTGGATGAAAATTTAAATAGTGTTTATGGTTCTGACACTGTAACTGCCAATCACGCGCAATTTTGATTTCGTCTATTCCGTTCCGGTAATTTTAATGTCAAAGATGCACCACGGTTTGGAAGGCCGATTGTCGAAAATGTCAATAAAATAATGGAAATCGTCGAGTTCGACCGTCATGTAAGTACTGTTTCGATTTCCCAGGAGTTAAACATTGAAAAAAAAAACAGTTGGGAACCACTTGAATAAGGCTGAATACAAAAAAAAGCTCGATGGATGGGTGCCGCGAGAGTTAACGCAATAAATCTCA
>NW_016997199.1:297-554 GCF_001483705.2 Eufriesea mexicana | reverse complement strand
CTGAAGTTAAAGTTGTCCCCTCCTAACCTAGCCACTCGTAAGATAACCAAACGTAACATAACTCAACCAAACGCGCAGCGACCACTATTGCTGGGCTCCCTGGAGTCAAGCAGAACGTGTTAGTGGCGTGTAGAATGCAGAAATCAATAGAATCGCGTTGAATATCAGAAAAGGCATAGCTACAAAAACAAAGAGAACATAACCAAACATATCCTAACCAACCTAACGTGCAGAGGCCTTTATTGCTGCTCTACCCT
>NW_016997199.1:0-274 GCF_001483705.2 Eufriesea mexicana | reverse complement strand
GAACGGAACAGAAATCCTGCGACTAGCAGTGTTCAGCACAAAAGATAAAACTACCCTAACAAAACATAACCTACCTCGACTTAACGAGACGCGACCACAATTACTGGCCTCCCCAGAGCCAAGCAGAACGCGTTAGTGGAGAGCAGGACGACGAAATCCATAGAATAGCAGTGCACATTAGATAAGTCAAAGCTGCCAAACAGAACCCAAACAAACAGAGCACAACCAAACATAGGATAACTAAACCTTACGTGCCGAGACCGCTTTTGCTGCC
>NW_016997198.1:424-631 GCF_001483705.2 Eufriesea mexicana | reverse complement strand
ACTTTCGTGCTACACGCAGACATTCTATTGCCTTCTGCGTTCTTCTGTGCGGCTATGACACACAGCTTGTCTCTGTGGACTACAGGAATATTGCTCTCGGCACGTTTGATTTTGTTATGTTACGTATTGTTATGTTAGGTTTGGCTCCGTTTGGATAGAATGTCCTCGACTTTAGCGCTATTCGCAGTTATACGGACGATGCGAGCG
>NW_016997198.1:0-319 GCF_001483705.2 Eufriesea mexicana | reverse complement strand
GTTAGGTTAAGGCAGGATATCTCTGACTTTTGCGCCATACACTGTTATTCGGGGCATTTCTGCGCTCTACTATTCTCTAATATGCCCTGCTTGGCGCTGCGGAGGCCAGCAATAGTGGTCTGGGGACGTCAGGTATAGATGGGTAACGTTCGGTTAAGTTACGTTTGGTTATATCGAGTTAGGGTAACTATGACTTTTACGCTATACACCGCTATACGGTGGACTCCGGCTCTGCATACTGCTCTAATAAGCCTTCCCTGTCTTTGTAGAGGTCAGCAATATTGGTGTAGGCGCGTTAGGTGTTTTGAGATTACGTTTC
>NW_016997197.1:0-782 GCF_001483705.2 Eufriesea mexicana | reverse complement strand
CAAGGAAGTTAGCTCACCACGGTATTAGTTAAAAATGTTAATAAAATGGAATTTTCCAGCAAGGTTCTATAGCACTCCAATGGCTATGGCATGCCAATAGAATCTTTCTCCTTATTTATGCCAGAGAATTAGCTCACCAGTATAGTAGTCGAAAATGTCAATAAAATTGAATTTGCTATACAGATTCTATAGCGTTGCAATGGCAAGAGCACGCCAATAGATTCTTTCTTTCTTATTTATGCAAGAAAGTTTGATCAACAGGATATTAGTCGAAAACGTCAATGGAATTGTATTTGCCTCCCAGATTCCATAGCGTTGCAATGCCTGGAGCACGTCAACAGAATCTTTCCTCCTTATTTATGCAAGAAAGATTGCTCACCAAGATATTAGTAGAAAATGTCATCAAAACTGAACTTTCCATCCAGTTTCTATATCATTGCGACGGCTATATCACGCGAATTGATTCTTTCCCCGTTGTGTACGCAATAAAGTTAGCTCACCACGATATTAGACGAAAGTGTCAATAAAATTGAATTTTCCAGGACGATTCTCTAGCTTGGCAATGCCTATAGCACGCCAATAGAGTCTTTCCTCCTTATTAGAGCATTAAAGCTAGCTCACCACGATATTACTCGAAACTATCAATATAATTGAAATTTACAGCCAGATTCTATCGCATTGCAAAGGCTATAGCACGCCTATAGGATCATTCATCCTTCTTTATGTAAGAAAGTTACCTCACCACGATACGAGTCGATAATGTCAACAAAATTGAATTTTCG
>NW_016997196.1:0-625 GCF_001483705.2 Eufriesea mexicana | reverse complement strand
ATTTCTAACTTTCGTCCTTTACGCCATTATTTGTTTGATTCCTGTGGTCAAGTGTGTTCTACTGTATTGAGCTTGGCTGCGGGGACGCCCGCAGCAGTGGTCGTTGTACGATTTTTTGAGTTACGCTACGTTCACTTATGTCATGTTTGGTCAGGTTAGGATATAGTATATTAGACTTTTGCGCCATCTCTACTCGGTGGGTTTTATCCCCCTATAGTGCTATAATACGTCCTCTTTGGCTCTGGGTTTGTCAGGAATGGTGGTCTCGGTTCGTTATATTGAGATATGTTTCGTTTCGTTAGGTTATGTTTGGATGGCTTGGTTATGATTTCTTTGACGTTTGCGCTTTTCACTGCTGTACGGTCGATTTCTACGCTCTACATTACTCTACTTAAATCTGCTCGGCACCTGCGATGGGAGCAGTGGTGGTCGTGGCGCGTTAGTTTGTTTCTGGTTACGTTTGAATAGGTTAAGGTACGCTGGGTTTTGTTAGGGTAGCTTTGGCTTTCGTGCCATACACGGTTATTCGGCGGGTTTCTCTGATCTACTGTGCTCTAATATATTCCGCTTGTCTCTGGGGTGGTCATTAATAGTGGCATCGGCTCGTTAGTTTGAGTTATGTTAC
>NW_016997195.1:0-433 GCF_001483705.2 Eufriesea mexicana | reverse complement strand
CCCCAGGGCGCAGCGGAATATACTGTAGCCCAGTAGAGCGCAGAGATCCGCCGCAAAGCATTGCAAAGCACATATGACATATATATCCCAACCCAACCTGACCATATTTAACCCAACCAAACGCAGCCTATCCGAAAGTAACGTGCCGCGACCACTACCACTGGTCTTCCCAGAGCAAATCTGAACGCATTAGGACCCAGCAGATCGCAGATGTCCGTCGGGTAACAGTGTGTATCACAAAGGTCGGAGCTCTCCTCTCCTAACTTAACCAATCGTGACATAGCCAAGCGCAGTGTAAATCAACATAACGTGCCGCGAACACTACTGCTGCCCTTCCCACAGGCAGGCAGAACAATATCGAGGAGTGTACAGGCCAGGGATGCACAGAATCGCAGTGTATAGCGCGAGATCAAGGCTATCCAGACCTAACAAG
>NW_016997194.1:0-391 GCF_001483705.2 Eufriesea mexicana | reverse complement strand
TTCTGAAACGCAACGAAATTGATCCATTTCTGAAACGACTGATAACTGGCGACGAAAAGTGGACAGTTTATAACAACGTTAATCGGAAAAGATCGTGAGTTATGCAAGATGAACCATCCCAGACGACACTAAAATCTGAGATTCGCTAAAAAATTTGGTATTTTCCTTCTTATTTGAAATCCGCAATCACTTAGTTGCCAATCTAATATATTATAATAAAACGTAGTTCGTAGAATGCGTGTGAACTGCAATATAAACTCGTCACTAAATATTCATTTCATTTTTACTGAGAATTTACGAAATTGACAAATAGGAAATGGTAATTATTAATAACATTATATGTCATTAATTAATGGTATAGTAATAACTAATAATAAAATATAGAATTAAT
>NW_016997193.1:0-630 GCF_001483705.2 Eufriesea mexicana | reverse complement strand
CTAAAACTGCTGGCCACCCCATAGCCAAGTACAATACACTAGAGCACAGTAGAGCGCAGAAATCCAACGTATAGCAGTTTCTTGCACAAAAGTCGAGGACATCCTGTCCAAACATAGTCTAACCTAACCTAACCAAACGTAACATATCTCAACCAAGATAGCCACGACCGGTACTGCTGGCCTCCTCCGATACAGGCAGATGCGAGTAGAGCAGTGCAGCGCACAGGTATCTAACGAATAGCAGTGTATAGCTAAGTCTAGGCCCTTCTATCCTAGCCTAACCAAACGTAACGCAACCAATCGCAACCTAACATAACCTAACGTGCAGAGGCCACTATTGCTGGCCTACCCAGAGCCAAGCAGGGTAAACTGGAGCACAGTAGGACGCAGAAAGCCAGCAAATTGTAGTGTGTTTCTCAAGAGCCGAAGATATCCTAACACAACCTGACCCAACTTAACCTTGCCAAACGTGGAGTAACTAAACTTAGCAAGCCTAGACCTACATTGGTGGCATTCCCAGAGCAAAGCAGTACATATAAGAGCACGCGAGAGCGCAGATATCCACCAAAAAGCAGTGAATAACACAAGAGTGGAAGCCATCCTAACCAAACGTAACGTAACCTAACCTAA
>NW_016997192.1:0-336 GCF_001483705.2 Eufriesea mexicana | reverse complement strand
TCCCCAGCGTCAAGCAGAACTTACTAGAGCACATTAGGGCGCAGAAGACAATAGGATCGCAATATATCGCGCAAAAGTGATATCCATCCAGACCTAACGCAAGCCAACATAACCTAACCAAACGTAACCTAACTCATCCTAACGTGCCGTCGCCGATATTGCTGGCATCCCCGGAGCCAAGCAGAATATTGTACTGCACATTAGAGCGCAGAAGGCCCATGATATCTGGTAACAGCACAAAAGTATGAACTATCCCGTCCAAACCTCACCATTCGTAACAAAACCGATCGCAGCATATCACAACCGGTCGTGCCGAGACAACTATTGCTGGCCACC
>NW_016997191.1:0-1135 GCF_001483705.2 Eufriesea mexicana | reverse complement strand
ATCTTGATAAACAATGGATCTGCCTTTGGACACCCTGGACTTGCAATAGAACCTAAATCATCAATGTACAGCATAAATCAACGGCTATAATTCACCGTTGTTTGACGTACTGGGCAGCGTAGTATTAACTGTATATGTTCCTAGCAGGAAAAGGTTTATATATTGGTTAAGCTAGAATAGCTGTGGAGTCCAAAATCATTGGTGAAGAAATTAAGCCTACGGCTAAAGTACCGCTATAATGGCTCTAATGTGTACAGTCGCAAATTGATAATATCTCTAGCGATAGTGGATCTGTCCTTTACCATTGAAGTATTGATATAGTACTTAATCCGATCAGCGAACAGATTAAACCAACGGCTACTATGCTCTGTTGGTGGATGTACTGTGCACCATACTGCCAATTGTAAGTGTCTCTAGCTTTATCTGATCAATACATGGATCATTCAAGAATTGCTGCGGAACTTGTATCGCCAGTGATGGAACAAACTCAACGGATACAGTATAGTGATGATGGCTCCACTCAGTACTGCCCTGCCATTAGTCATTGTCTCCAGCGCAAATGGCTCTATCCGTTCGTCATTCCACACTTGCTAAGGAACCTAGGTGAACTGCGGTCTGGTAAGTTCGTTGGCCATATTGTTGCGTGGATCGCTGAACTCAGTACTCTATTGACATTTACCAACAGCAATACGGATATTCGATCTATCCATTTATCATTCTACATTTGCTATAGGTATTAAATCATTAGTGAACAGACTAAACCAATGGCTACAAGGCACCGTTAGTGGATGTTTAAAGCATTGTACTGAAATTGTATATATCTCTAGCTATATATTATCTATATCTTCATTACTCTAGAATTGCTTCGGAATTTAAATCATCAGTGAACAGATTAGTTTAACGGCTACAGAACTGTGACGTTGGCTGTACTCATTACTGTGTTGCCACTCGTTAATGTCTAGGGAGATAATGGAACTGTCCTTTATCATTCAAGCACTGGTATGGAATATAAGTCATCAGTGAATATGTTAATCAGGTGGGTACAGTGATCTCTTGCTTGCTGTACTCACTACTGCATTAACAAATGTCAATATCTCCCGGGACAATTTCACTCACCACTGATAATTCCACAATT
>NW_016997190.1:0-857 GCF_001483705.2 Eufriesea mexicana | reverse complement strand
GCTATCTTTCTTGCATAAATAAGGAGGAAAGATACTATTGGCGTGCTATAGCCATTGCAATGCACAGGAATCTGGCTGGAAAATTCAATTTTAATGACATTTTCGTCTGATATTGTAGTGAGCTACCTTTCTTACGTAAATAAGGAGGAAAGGTTCCATTGATGTGCTATAGCCATTGCAGTGCTCTGGAATCTGGATGGAAAATTCAATTTTACTGACATTATCGGCTGATATCGCGGTGTGCTTACCTTCTTATATAAGTAAGGAGGAAAGATTATATTGGTGTGCTATAGCCACCGCAATGCTATAGAATCTAGATGGAAAATACAGTTTTATTAACATTTTCGACTAATATCGTGGTGAGACAACTTTCTTGCATAAATAAGGAAGAAGGATTCAATTGGCGCTCTATAGCCATTGCAGTGCAACAGAATCTTGCTGGAAAACTCAATCTTATTGACATTTTCGACTAATATCGTATTGAGCTACCTTTCCTGCATAAATAAGGGGGAAAGATTCTATTGGCGTGCTATAGCGACTGCAATGCTATAGAATCTGCCTGGAAAGTTCAATTATACTGACATTTTCGACTGATATCGCTGTGAGCAAAGTTTCTTACATATTTACATAAGTAACGAGGCAAGATACTATTGGCGTGCTATAGCCATTGCAATGCTCTGGAATCTGGCAGGAAAATTCAATTTTACTTACATTATCGGCTAATATCGCGGTGAGCTAACTTTCTTACATAAGTAAGGAGGCAAAATACTGTTGGCGTGCTGTAGGCATTTCAGTGCTCTGGAATCTGGCTGGAAAAATCACTTTTACTGACATTTTCGATTAATATCGTAGTGAGC
>NW_016997189.1:0-592 GCF_001483705.2 Eufriesea mexicana | reverse complement strand
GCCCTTACAACCCGTCGGAATATACGAGAATTCGCGACGCGATCGCGACGCGACGTGACAGAAGTTGTTTCCTTCTTAGGAACGCGTGGGGTGCTCTAGACGTTTTACGGTCGGGAGCTGTTAATTTTGTTCGGTAGCCCAAATGTTAACTTATTTTGTCTTGACTCCTTTCCTCGGAGTCGCGATTCTAACTCTTTGAATGATCGACTATGACTGACTGAAGTTTGGATGTGACTGCTCGAAAGCTCGAATGTGACACCTTGAGAGCTCGAATTTGACTGACTTGACTTTTTTCGCTATTCGGGTCCTCGCCTTGGCATGTCGAGGATGCGCGCTGATTGGTTATTTAGAGAAATATTAATTTCCTAATCAGCGGTGTAGCGCCCTACGGTATCGAATCTCTTCGATTTCCAAGAACACTTATCACGCGCCAAATTAATATTGCGTGAATAGTTGTAATAATAAGGATCCAGAATGTGTGTGGTCAAAGAGAGTGTTTATTTACAGAAAAGTGTAGAATAGTTATAACGTAGACGTTAACAGAGTACCGTTTCGAACACGCGTTTGTATGTGTAATTTAGATGATTTAAGG
>NW_016997188.1:0-571 GCF_001483705.2 Eufriesea mexicana | reverse complement strand
GACAGGGAGCTGCCGGATAATGGTGTATAGCACGGAAGTCGATGCCACCCTTACCAAACCTAGCCTAACATAACCTAATCAAACGTAGCATAACTCGACGTAACCTGCCTCGGCCACTATTGCTGGCCTCCCCAGGGCCAAGATGAACACATTAGTGGAGAGTAGAATGTTGAAATCCATAGCATCGCAGTGTATATGAGAAAAGTCAGAGATACCCAAGCCTTACCCATGCCATGAGAACACAACCAAACATAGTCGAATCCAACCTACCGTGCAAAGAACGCTGTTACTGCCATCCCCAGAGTCAAGCAGGACATACTGGAGCATAGTATACCTCAGAAGTCCAGCGAAAAGCAGTGCGCCGCACAAAAGTTAAAGCTACCCTGACCAAACTTAGTCTAACCCGAACTAACCGAACGTAACCTGACCCTACATGAGATGACGAGAACACTATTGCTGGCCTCCCCAAGGCGAAGCAGGACATGCAAGGGTACAGTAGAGCATAAAGACCCACCGAATAGCAGTGTATAGCACAAGCGTCATTGCCATCTTAACCAAGCGTAACGTACTC
>NW_016997187.1:0-629 GCF_001483705.2 Eufriesea mexicana | reverse complement strand
AGATTTTGAATAGACCTATTCTCTGGAATGTAGATGGCTGTACTTGCCATTGAATTGGAGGCGATAGACGGTCTCTTCACCAAGCTATAACAGATTATGGATTTTGAATAGACCTATTTTCTGGCAAGTAGATGTCTGTACTTCCTATTGGATTGATGGCGGTTTCGCCAAGCTATAAGGGATTATATATTTTGAATAGACCTCTTCTCGGGCAAGTAGATGACTGTACTTGCCATTGTATTGAAGGCGTTATGCGGTCTGTTCACCAAGCTACAACATGTCATAGATTTTGAATAGACCTATTTTCTGGCCCGTGGATGTCTGTACTTGCCGTTGGATTGAAGGCGGTTGGCCATCTATTCGCCAAGCTATAACAAATTATAGATTATGAATAGACCTATTCTCTTGCAAGTAGGTGGCTGTACTTGCCATTGGATTGTAGGCGTTAGGCGGTCTCTTCACCATCCGATAACATGATATAGATTTTGAATAGACCTATTTTCTGCCCAGCAGATGTCTGCACTTGCCATTGGATTGAAAGCGGTTGGCGATGTATTCACCAAGCCATAACAGATTATAGACCTTGAATAGGCCTATACTCTGGCAAGTAGGTGGCTGTACTTGCCATT
>NW_016997186.1:0-888 GCF_001483705.2 Eufriesea mexicana | reverse complement strand
TAGAATTATCGAAAATTAAAGTAAGAGTTGTGCTATGAACACGCTCTCCGGGACGGAACAACAAAAATATTTAAAAAAGTGTCAAATGGCAATCATAACTGAACTGATACTTCAGTCCTTTGAAAATTGCGCGTTCAAATTGGAGTCTTGCCACAGCAATAATCATGGTGCGAGGTTCCATTGAAAACAAAAAGAGAGGAAAAATGTAACGTTATTGTAACGAAACGAAACGTTTCATGCTCGTTTCATAAAACGCGTGTACCCCGTTCGAATAGTTGGTCAACAATTTTCCAATCTCGACGGTCGGAACGTTACAGATGCCGCTCGTAACTTCGAGCTAGAATCATCGAGATGATTCGATTACGGTCCGGCGGATGCGACCGAAAAGCATTCACGACGACCATTTTATTCCGGCAAAAATCGACGCACCATGGAAATCTCGAATCAACAGGGTGTTACAGATTGCTGGTACGTTTGTTCTTTCGCGTTGGTAGAGTTCAACTATGATAGCACAATCGAAATGGTGCGAATTGGTCTAGATATCGCGTATATAATGTCTACACATTGTAGGATACCATTTCCAAAGAATTCGCCAATCGGCTATTGCCAACAAAAACAAATTATAACCCGATCAATATTTTCTCGAAGCAAATGGAAAAGTTATTTTAGGTAACAAAATTACCGAAAGAATGAACAAATTACTTGGAAAATACCTACCCCAAACCAACAGGTATATGGACATCCTCGTGTGTGAACGTAGAACCTAACACCCAGCCTAACCTAAAAATCTTCATACTGTCAACCATCCATCACACCTCGTCCATCATGTAAACGTAAATATTCCACCATATCATAGTATTAACACCTCGTTGTATCATAAAAACTGCT
>NW_016997185.1:0-525 GCF_001483705.2 Eufriesea mexicana | reverse complement strand
TTATAGATTTTGAATAGACCTATTCACTGGCAAGTATATGGCTGTACTTGCCATTGGATTGAAGGCGTCAGGCGATCGATTCACCAAGCTATAACAGGTTTCAGATTTTGAATAGAACTATTCTCTGGCAAGCAGATGGCTGTGCTTGCCGTTGGTTCATGGCGTTAGGCGACCTATTCACCAAGCTACAACAGATTATGTACTTTGAATATGCCTATTCTCTGGCAAGTACATGGATATACTTGCCATATTCAAGGCGTTGGGCGTTCTATGCACCAAGCTATAACAGGTGATAGATTTTGAATAGACCTATCCTCTGGCATGTAGATGTCTGTACTTGCCATTGGATTGAAGGCGGTAGGAGATCTATTTACCAAGCTATAACAGATTATAGATTTCGAATAGACCTATTTTGTGGCAAGCAGTTGTCTGTACTAGCCATTGGACTGAAGGCGTTAGGCGATCTATTTACGAAGCTATAGCAGATTATAGATTTTGAATAGACCCATTCTCTGACATGTAGGT
>NW_016997184.1:0-551 GCF_001483705.2 Eufriesea mexicana | reverse complement strand
AACAACATGGTGAGCTAGCTTTCTGGCATAAGTATGGAGGAAAGATCCTTTTTGCGTTGTATATCCTTTGCAATGCTGAAGAATGTGGCCGGAAAATTCAATTTTATTGATATTTTCGAGTAATACCGTGGTTAACTATCTTTCTTGCGTAAATAAGGCGGAATTAAGGCGGAAAGATTATACTGGCGTGCTATAGCCATTGCAATGATATTGAATGTGCCTGGCAGATTCAATTTTATTGACATTTTCGACAAATATCGTGGTGAGCTTACTTTCTTGCATAAATAAGGAGGAAAGATACTATTTGCGTGCTATAGGCATTGCAATGCTATACAAGCTGGATGGAAAATTCAATTTTATTGACATTTTCGATGAATATCGTGGCGAGCCAGCTTCCTTTCATAAGTAACGAGGAAAGATTCTTTTGGTGTGCGTTAGCCACTGCAATGCTGCAGAATCGGGCTGGAAAGTTCAATTTTATTGTCATGTTCGACTAATATCGTGATGAGCTAGGTTCCTGGCATATGTATGGAGGAAAGATACTTTTTGCG
>NW_016997183.1:0-596 GCF_001483705.2 Eufriesea mexicana | reverse complement strand
TATTTCGTTTGTCCAGTATAGGTTTGTTATTTTTGGTTGGAAAAGCTTTGACATTTGAGCTATTCACTTCTATTCGGTCGATTTCAGAGCCCAACATTGGTCTGCTCTGCTCTGATCGACTCAATGGAGGCCAGTAATGGTAGCCTAGGCCGCATGGGTTGAGATAGGCTACGCTTGGCTTCGGTAGGCTTGTTTGGGTAAGGTTTGGATAGATGTGACTTTCGTGGTACACGCTGATATTCTAGGCGAGGACAATCTCTGGCTAGGATAGGAGGTGGTAGCTTTGGCTATTTTGTTATACACTACTATTCGGTTGGTTTCGGCGCTCAGAAGCGTTCTAGTTTACACAGGTTGTCAATGGGAAGGCCAGCAATAGTGGCCTCTGCACGTTGTGATGAGATAGGTTACGCTCGGTTAGGATAGTTTGGGCAAAGTTTTGGCAGGATGGATTCTGCTTTTGTTCTACGCGCAGCTTTTCGGTGGTTTTTGCGCTCTACTGTGCTCGTATATGCTCTGATTGGCTCTGCGTCGGACAGCAGTACTGTTCTCGGCACGTCAGGTTGACATAGGCTACGTTTGGTTGGGTTATGTTAGCA
>NW_016997182.1:0-936 GCF_001483705.2 Eufriesea mexicana | reverse complement strand
ACTAATATTGTGGTGAGCTAACTCTCTTGCATAAATAAGGATGAAAGATACTATTGGCCTGCTGTAGCCATTGCATTGATATAGAATGTGTTTGGAAAATTCAAATTTTTTGACATTTTCGACTAACATCGTTGTGAGCAAACTTCCTTACATATATAAGGAGGAAAGATTCAGTTCACTTGCTATAACCGTCGCAATGCTATAGAATCTGGCTGGAAAGTTCGATTTTGTTGTCATTTTCGACTGATATCGTGGTGAGCTCACTTTATTGCCTAAATAAGGAGAAAAGTTTCTATTGGCGTGCTATTACCATTGCAAGGCTATAGTATCTTCCTGGAAAATTCAATTTTATTGACATTTTCGACAAATGTCATCGTGAGCTAACTTTATTGCATAAGTAAGGCGGTAGATTCTAGTGGCGTGCTATAGCCACTGCATTGATATAGAATGTTTTTGGAAAATTCAATTTTATTGATATTTCCGACTAATCTAATATCGTTGTCAGCTAACTTTATTGCGTAAATAAGGAGGAAAGATTCAATCGGCGTGATATAGCCGTCGCAATGCTACAGAATCTCGCTGGAAAGTTCAATTTTGTTGACATTTTCGACTAATATCGTGGTGACCTATCTTCCTTGCATTGGTAAGGAGGAAAGATACTTTTGGCGTGCTATAGCCATTGCAGTGACACTGAATGTGGTTGGAAAAAACAAATTTATTGACATTTTCGACTAGTATCATGCCGTGCGATCTTTCTTTCATAAATAAGTAGGAAGGATTCAATTGGCGTGCTATACCCGTCGCAATGCTTTCGAATATGTCTGGAAAATACAATTTTGTTCTCATTTTCCTCTAATATCGTAGTGAGCTAGATTTCTTGCATAAAAAGGAGGAAAGATACTATTGGCGAGCTGTAGCCATTGCAATGCTTTAGAA
>NW_016997181.1:0-853 GCF_001483705.2 Eufriesea mexicana | reverse complement strand
TCACTGAGGAGAATATTCCAACGGCTACAACCCTGTGTTGGTGGATGTAACAGCTACCGCACTGGGTATTGTCAATATCTCTAGCCATAAATGATGATAACATTTACCCTTTCGGAAATACTTCTGTATGTATACCATCACTGAGCAGATTAATATACCGGCTGTGGTGCTCTATTGGTGGACGTAGCAACAACCGTACTGCGAACTGTTAATATCTCTAGGCATAACTGAAGCGTACATTGGTAATTCTAGTTCTACTGCTTAATATATGTCATCAGTGAAAAATCAATCCAGCAGGTACAGTAATGTGATGGTGGCTATAGTTAGAACTGCGTTGAGAGTCGTTTATTCCCCCAGCGGTTGCGTATCAGTCTCCTGCCACTCTAGAATTGCTATAGAATCTGAATCATCATTGAAGGTATCCATATGTCTTCTGCATTGTCCTGCAGATGGAAGTGCTAACAACCTGAATGCCAATTGTAGATATCCCTAGACATAACGGTACTGAACATTGAGTAACCGAGGCTTGCTTTGGACTACAAGTCATCACTCAACTGATTAATCCAACGGCTACATTGTTGTCTTGGTGGATGCACCAACAAGCGTACTGAGAGATGTAAATATCTCTTGCCATCACTGATGCATATATATTTATTATTCTAGGACTACAGTGGAGCTAATATCATCACTGAACAGATTAATACAACGCCTAGGGTACTATGACGATGGCTGTGCTTTGCATCGTGTCGACAGTCGATAATATATCGAACAGTAATTTGTGCGACCATTATCATGCAATATTTGCTATAAAATCTACATCATAATTCAGGGGGATTTTCCAACGGCTACAGTG
>NW_016997180.1:0-825 GCF_001483705.2 Eufriesea mexicana | reverse complement strand
TATATTTCATTACCTTGGGATAGGATATCTTTGAGATTTGTGCCATACACTGTTACTCTGTCGTTGTCAACCACCTACTGTGCTGTTATATTTTCGGCTTGGCTTTGAGGTGGCCAGCGATAGTCTCCTCGGCACGTTAGGTTCAGTTCGGTTTCGTTTGGTTAGGTTTGGATTCGGCAGCTTTGGCTTTTGTGCTATAAACTGCAATTCTATGGATTTCTGCGCTCTAATCACCTGTAATACGAGCTGCTTGGCTCAGAGCATTGCAGCAATAGGTGTCTTGCCAAATTATGTTGCGTTAGGTTTCGTTTGGTTACGTTAAGTTCGGCTAGGTGAGGATAGGATAGCTTTGACTTTCGTGCTATACACTGCTCTTCAGTGGATTTCTGCGCTCTACTGTGTTCTATTATATTCGGCATGGCCCTGGCGGGGCCAGCAATAGCGGTCGCGGCACGTAAGTTTCGGCTAATTTACGTTTGACTATGTTAGGTTATGTTTGGTTTGGTCTGGGTATCTTTGGATTTCGTACTGTACACTATTATTCCGTGGATGTCTGTGCTCTATGACGCTCCGCCATATTCTTCATGGTTTTCGGGAGCCAGCGTTAGCGGCCGCGGCACGATGTTTACAGACAAGTTACGCTCGTTTTTGCTACGAATGGCTAGGTTAGCACATTGCAGCCTTGACCTTTGTGCGTTTCATTGCTTTTCGGTGGATACCAGCGCTCTACATTGCACCAGTAGGCTCTGCTTGTCTCCGCGTGTCCAGCAATAGTGCTCGCGGCACGTTATGTTGAGCTACGCTACGTTCGCTTAGGCTATGTTA
>NW_016997179.1:0-287 GCF_001483705.2 Eufriesea mexicana | reverse complement strand
CAATAAATTTGAATTCTCCAACCACTTTCTACACCATTGCAATGGCTATAGCAAGCCAATAGAATCTTTCCTCCTTATTTATGCAGGAAAATTAGGTAGCCACAATATTAGTCGAAAATGTCAATGAAATTGAATTTTCCTGCCTGATAATATAGCAATGCCATGGCTATAGCACGGCAATAGAATCTTTCCGCCTTATTTATGCAAGAAATTCATTTCGCCAGGATATTAGTCGAAAATGTCAAGAACATAGGACTTTCCAGGAAGAATCTACAGCACTGAAATGA
>NW_016997178.1:2477-3073 GCF_001483705.2 Eufriesea mexicana | reverse complement strand
TCACAAAGGTTGAAGCTATCCTTACAAAACTTAACCTGACCTAACCCAACCAAACGTTACATGACAAAATGTATCGTGCAGAGGCCACCATTGCTGGCCCCCCTGGAGCCAAGCTGAAGTCTACAGTGCGCTCTATGGCGCAGGAATCCGCCTAATAGCAGACAATAGCACTGAAGCCACAGCTATCCCCTTCAACCTAACCAATCGCATCGTAACCAAACGAAACCTAACACAACCTAACGTGCCGCGACCACAATTGCTGGCCACGCCAGAGCCAAGCTGAAATTGTTGGAGCACTGTAGGGCGCAGGAATTCACGTAACAGCAGAATACTGCATTAAAGGCGAAGTTATCCTCACCTAACGTAACCAATCGTAACGTAACCAAACGTAACGTAACTCATCCTAACGTGCCTCGACCGCTATTGCTGATCACACCAGAGCCAAGCAGAACACATTAGTAGAGAGTAGAACGCAGAAACCCATATGATCACAGTGTATATCAGAAAAGTCAAGGCTACCCCAAACCGAACACAAACCAAGAGGACATAACCAAACATAGTATAAATGTACCTAACCTGCAGATACCACTATTGCT
>NW_016997178.1:0-1463 GCF_001483705.2 Eufriesea mexicana | reverse complement strand
TGGTTAGGTTGCGATACGATATCTTTGACTTTTGTCCTATACACTGCTATTTGGTCGACTTCTGCGGTCTACTGTGCCCTAGTATGTACTGCTAGGCTCTGTGGAGGCCCGCAATGGCGGTCTCGGCACGCTAGGTTGAGTTAGGTGACGCTTGGCTTGGCTAGTCTTGGATACGTTTGGTTAGGGTAGCTTTGACTTTCCTGATATACACGGACATTCTATGGACCTCTGCGCTCTACTCTCCTCAAATGTGCCCTGCTTGGAGCTGGGGAAGCAGGCAATAGAGCCTTCGGCACGTTAGGTTCGGTTATGTTGCACTTGGTTAGGCTTCGTCTGTTTACGTTTCGCTAGTATAGCTCTGACTTTTGCTCTATACTCTTCTATTCGCAGGTTCTGTGCCTTCTACTGTGATCTAATATGTTCTGCTTGGCTCTGGAGAGTCCAACAAAAGCGTTTTCAGCACGTTGGGATGCGTTACATTACGCTTGGCTACGTTACACTTCGTTAGGTTGGGACAGGGTTGCCTTGCCTTGTTTGCTACACACTGCTGTTCGGTTAATTTCTGCACTATACCGTGCTCTAGTATGTTCTGGTAGGATCTAGGGAGGACAGCAATAGTGGTCTCGGCACGCTGTCTTGTTAGGCTTCGTTTGGTAAGGATAGGTTTGCTGAGGTGTGGCTTGGATGTCTTCGACCTTTTTGCCGTAGACTTCAATGCGGCTGATTTCATCTCCCTACTCTTCTCCACTATATTCTGCTTTTCTCTGGGGAGGACAGCAGTAGTGGTCTTGCCACTTTAGGGTGCATTAAGTAATGCATGCGTGTGTTACGTTTGGATAGGTTAGGAGAGGATAGATATGGCTTTTGTGCCATAAACTGCTACTCGGTAAATTTCTGCGCTCCTCGTTGCTCTAATATGTACCACTTGGCACTGTGGAGGCCAGCAATAGTGGTCTCGGCACGTCAGTTAGAGATTGGTGACGTTTGGTAATGTTAGGTTACGTTAGGTTCGGTTAGGATAGCTTTGATTTTCATTCTATTAACCCGTATCCGGAGTATTCCTGCGCCCTACTTTGCTCTACTATACTCTGCCAGGCAATGGCGAGTCCAGCAATAGTGGTCGCGGCACGTTATTTTGAGTTAGTCTACGTATGGCTAGGTAACGTCTGTTTGGGTTAGGTTTGGAGAGCTGTGACCCTTCTACTGTACAATTCGGTTCTATGGATTTATGTGCGCTACTCTCCTCTGCCACGTTCTGCTCAAATCTGCGGATGCAGGCAACAGTGGTTGCGGCACTTTATGTAAAGCTAGGGTACGATTGGTTATGACACGATTTGTTAGGCCATGATAGGAAGTATTACACTTTTGTGATATACACAGCCCTGCGATGAGATTCTGCGCTCAACCCTTCTTTAGTATCATACGCTTGGCCTTGGGGAGACCAGGAATGGTGTCCTCGGCAC
>NW_016997177.1:0-523 GCF_001483705.2 Eufriesea mexicana | reverse complement strand
ATGTATGGATCAATATGTGTATGGATGGGTACTTGTATGGATGGATGTGTGTATGGTTCTATGGATGTATGGATGGGTGTATGTATGGATGGATGGATGGATGTAAAGATTGATATATGGATGGATGTATGTATGGATCAATGGTTTGATGGATGGATGGATGGATGGATGGTTTGAGGTATAGATGAACGCATGTACGGATGTATGGATGCACGGATGTATGAATGTTCGAATGGGTGGATGTATGGCTGGATGGATGTATCGAATGATGGACGTACGAATGGATGCATTTGTGGACGTATGGATGTGGGGATGTATGGATGAATGTATGTATGGATGCAATTACGGATGTAACTATGGATGTATGTAAGGTTGAATGTATGAGTGTATGCATGGATGTATGGATGTATGTATGGACGCATGTATGGATGTACGTATGAAAGGATGAGTGCATGGATGCTTGGATTTATGGATGTATGGATGTGTGGATGCATGGATGTATGGATGGATGGATGTACGGATG
>NW_016997176.1:0-634 GCF_001483705.2 Eufriesea mexicana | reverse complement strand
AACCTAACGTAGCCAAACTCAACGAATCACGCCGCGGCCGCTATTTCCGGCCCACCCAGCGTCTAGCACATTAGGGTAGAGCGCAGTGGAGGGCAGGAATCCACCGAATAACTGCGTATAGCACAAATGTCAATGATATCCTAACCTGGCCAAACCTATACTCGCCAAACGTAGAGTAACTAAGCTTAACGTGCACCGACCACTATTGCTAGCTTACCCAGAGACAAGCAGAACATAATTTAGCACATTAGAGCACAATGGTCCATAGGATATCTGTACTGGGCACATATGTTAAAGCTATCCTAACCTAACGCAACCGAAACTAACCAAATCGAACGTAACCAATCCCAAGGTAACGTGCCGCGATCTGTATTGCTGGCATCTACAGAGCCAAGCAGAGCATAATAGAAAAGTGTAGAGCGCAGAAATCCATAGAATCGGAGTATACAGCAGAAAAGTCGAAGTTGCCCAAAACTAACCATAGCTAACTTAACCTATCCAAACGTAGCCTAACTCAAACTAACGTGCCGAGATAACTATTTCTGGCCTCGCGGTACCGAGAAGTGTACTGCAGAGCAATGTAGAGGGTAGTAGTCCACCGAATAGCTGTGTATTGCTCAAAAGTCAAAGCTAC
>NW_016997175.1:558-803 GCF_001483705.2 Eufriesea mexicana | reverse complement strand
TTCCTCCTTATTTATGCAAGAAAGGTAGCGCACCACAATATTATACGAAAATGTCAATAAAATGGATTTTTCCGGCCAGATTCTTTAGCATTGCAATGGCAATAGGACGCCAATAGAATCTTTCATCCTTAGCTATGCAAGAAAGTTAACTCACCACGATATTAATCGAAATGGCACTGAAATTGAATTTTCCAAACAGATTCTATAGCATTGCAATGGTTAAAGTTTGCCAATATAATCTTTCC
>NW_016997175.1:0-441 GCF_001483705.2 Eufriesea mexicana | reverse complement strand
CCCGAACGGGACTTTCCACCTCACGTATGCAAGGAAGTTAGCTCACCACGAAATTAGCCGAAAATGTCAGTAAAATTGAATTTTCCAGCAAGATTCTTTGGCATTTCAATGGCAGTAGCACACCAACAGAATCTTTCCTCCTTATTTATGGAAGAAAGTTAGCTCACCACGATATTAGTCAAAAATGTTAATAAAATAGAATTATCCAGACAGATACTTCTGCAGTGCGGTGGCTATAGCATTCCAAAAGGATCTTTCCTCGTTACGTATGCAAGGAAGCTATCTCGCCACGATACTAGTCGAAAATGACAATAGAATAGAATTTTTCAGGATGATCCTATAGCATTGTAATGTCTATAGCACGCCAGCAGAACCTCTCCTCCTTATTTATGCAAAAAAGGTAGCTCACCACGATATTAGTCGAAGCTGTCAATAAAATTG
>NW_016997174.1:0-517 GCF_001483705.2 Eufriesea mexicana | reverse complement strand
CTATAGACTTGCAAGGGATATAGCACAACAATAGTATCTTTCCTCCTTATTTATGCGAGAAAGATTGCTCACCACGATATTAGTCGAAAATGTCAGTGTAATTGACAATTCCTGTCAGATTCTATTGCATTGAAATGGCTATAGCACGCCAATAGAATCCTTCCTCCTTATTTATGCGAGAAAGCTTGCTCACCACGATATTAGTCGAAAATGTCAGTATAATTGACCATTCCTGTCAGATTCTATTGCATTGGAATGGCTATAGCAAGCCAATAGCGTTTATCCTCCTTATTTATGCGAGAAAGCTTGCTCACCACGATATTAGTCGAAAATGTCAGTATAATTGACCATTCCTGTCAGATTCTATTGCATTGGAATGGCTATAGCAAGCCAATAGCGTTTATCCTCCTTATTTATGCGAGAAAGCTTGCTGACCACGATATTACTCGAAAAAGACAATGAAATTTTGCTTTCCATACTTATTTAATTGCATTGCAATAGCTATAGCATGCCAAAA
>NW_016997173.1:0-655 GCF_001483705.2 Eufriesea mexicana | reverse complement strand
GAATGGCAGTGTATAGCACAAAAGTCATAGCCATCCAAACCAGACATAGCCTAATCAAGACGAACCAAGCGTAACTTATCTCATCCAAACATGCCACGTCCACTATTTCGGGCCTGCACGGAGACGAAAGGAACATATTACAGCACAGCAGTTCTCGGAAATCCACAGACTAGCTGTGTATAGCACAAATGTTATGCTATTTCCTAGCCTAACCAACCGTAACATAACAGAACATAGCATAGCTCAAAGTACCGTACCTATACCGCTATTGCTGCCCTCCACAGATCCAAGCAGGGCATATTAGAGCACAGCAGAGCGCAGAAATTCACGGAACAGCAGCGTATAGGACAATTGAAAGAGCTAACATATCCTAACCTAAATAAACGTGACCTAACCGAACATAGCATAGCTCAACGTTAATTGCCGCGACCACTATTCCTGGTGACCCCGAAGACAGGCAGAGTGTAATAGCGCAATATAAAGTTCAGAGGTCAATAGAATATCACTGTCTACCTCAAAAGTCTATGCTGCCCCAAACTAATCCAACAAAACCAATCTAAGCCAGGCGTTATCTACCTCAAACCAACGTTCAGCGGACACCATGCCTAGCATCTCCAGAACCATGCAGGGCATATCAGACGAGAGTAGGGCGCAG
>NW_016997172.1:0-416 GCF_001483705.2 Eufriesea mexicana | reverse complement strand
TGGAAAATGTCAGTGAAATTGAATTTTCCAGCGAGATCCTATAGCAATGCAACGGCTGTATCACGCCAATAGAATATGTCCTCCTACTTATGCAAGAAAGGTACCTCACCACGAAATTAGTCGAAAATGGCAATAAAATTGAATTTTCCAGGCTGATCCTAAACCACTACAATGCCTATAGCACGCCAATGGAATCATTCCTCCTTATTTATGTAAGACAGCTAGCTCACCAAGATATTAGACGAAAACGTCAATAAAATTGAATTTTACAGGAAGATTCTAGAGCATTGTAATGGCTACATCTCGCCAAAAGCATCCTTCCTCCTTATCTAAGCAAGAAAGTTAGCTCACCGCTATATAAGTCGAAAATGTCAATAAAATTGAATTTTCCAGACATATCCTGCAGCAATGCAATG
>NW_016997171.1:0-808 GCF_001483705.2 Eufriesea mexicana | reverse complement strand
TGTACGTATGGATGTATGTATGGATGGATGGTTGTATGGTTGGACGGTTTTATGGATGTATGGGTGTGTGGATTTATGGTTGTTTGGTTGGATGTATGTACGGATGTTTCTATGGATGTATGTATGTACGTCTGGATGGATGTATGGAAGGTTGTGTGTATGGATGAATGTATGGACGAATGTATTTGTGAATGTATGGATATATGTATTGATGTACGTACGGATGTATAGATGGGTGGATGGTTGGATTGTTGTACGGATGTATGGATCGGTGTATGTTTGGATGGGTGGATGTATGGATGGATGGATGTATGGATGTATGTGTGTATGGATGTGTGGGTGTATGGGTGGATGTATGGGTGGATGGCAGGATATATGAATGGATGGATGTTTTGATGTACAGATGTATGGGTGCATGAGTTTAAGGATGTATGGATGTATGTTTGGATGTTTGTTTCAATGTGTGTATGGATGTATACATGGATGTATGTATGGATATATGTGCGGATGTATGCATGGAAGTTAGTATGGTTGTATGTATGGAAGTATGTTTTGATGCATGCAAGGATGTATAGATAGATGTTTGGGTTGGTGGATGGACGTATGTGTGGATGGATGTATGGATCGATGGATGTATGGATGGGTTGAAGGATGGATGGATGGATGCATGGAGCGATAGATGTATGTCTGTATGGATGTGCGGGTGGATGAACGGATGGGTGGATGAACTGAAGAGCTGGTGAAAGGATGGGTGGAAGAACGGATGCATGGATAGATGGAACGTCGTATGGATGGATGCATGTATGGA
>NW_016997170.1:0-640 GCF_001483705.2 Eufriesea mexicana | reverse complement strand
GATCTGAGCACAGCTCAACCTAACCCGTCGCCACCACCATTCCTGTCGTCCCCAGAAACAAGCTGGCTGTGATAGCCCACAGTAAAGACCAGAGGTTCATAGAATGGAAGTGTGTAGGACAAGAGTCAAAGCTATCCTAATCCAACGCAACGTAACCTAACTTTCTCAATCTGTCGTGCAGCCACCACCATGTCTTGACACCCAAGAGTTGGGCAGAGTATAGTAGAGCGATGTAGATCGCAGAAATCCACCGAATAGCTGTGTATATCACAAAAGTCAAACCTATCCTAACCAGACCTATCCAAACATAGCCAGGCTAAGCCTAACGTAGATACCCTAGCGTGACGAGACCACTATTGCTGGACACCCTAGGGCCAAGCACAACATATCAGAGCGCAGCAGGGCGCAGAAGCCCAAAGTATAGAAGTGTATGCCACAAGGGTCAAAGCCATCCTATCCTAACTAAGCCAAACGTATCATACCGCGGGTAACATAACGTATCCTAACGTGCCGAGACCACTACTGCTGCCCTCATCAGAGCCAAGCAGAACAGATCAGAGGAGGGTAGAGCGCAGTAGTCCATAGAATCAGAGTCCATAGCACAATAGTAGAAGCTACAATATCCCAACGTAGCCAAACT
>NW_016997169.1:0-611 GCF_001483705.2 Eufriesea mexicana | reverse complement strand
AGCACGAAAGTCAAGGCTGTGCCAGCCTAACATAGCCAAACATAACATAAGCAACCGTAATATAATTCAACCGAACGTGCGTAGCCCACGATTGCTGGCGTCCCCAGAGCAAAGCAGAACATATTAGAGCTCAGAAGAGCGCAGGAGTACACCGAACACCGGTGTGTAGCGTAAAAGTCAAAGCTATCCTATCCTTACCTTAACAAACGGGACCAAACCACCCGTTATCTACATATACCTAACGTACCGAGGCGACTATTGCTGCCCTCCCCAGAACGAAGCAAAACACATTAGAGCATCGCACAGCGGAGGAACATAGCAGTCCATGCCCCGAAAGTCAATGCAATGCAAACCTAACCCGTACTAACGTAACCTAACCGAGCGTAGACTAGCCCAACCAAGCCTGCCGAGAACACTATTACTGGGTTCGACGGAGCCGACAGAGAACAGTAGAGCAATTTAGAGCGTGGAAATCCTCCGAATAGCGGAGTAGAGCACAAAAGTCGTAGCTACCCTTTTCAACCGAACCACCCAAGCATTACCAAACGTATCCTAACGAAACCTAACGTGCCTAGCCCATAATTGCTGGTCTCCACACTGCCAGCGGGGCA
>NW_016997168.1:0-621 GCF_001483705.2 Eufriesea mexicana | reverse complement strand
TGCGTTGCAATAGAGTCCGTCTGAAAAGTTCAATTCTATTCACATTTTCGACTAATATCGTGGAGAGCCTGCTTTTCTGCATAAATAAGGAGAAAAGACCCTCCTGGTTTGATATAGCCATTGCAATGCAATAGCGACTCTTTGAAAAGCACAATTCTGTTGTCACTTTCAACTAATATTGAGGTGTGCCAACTTTGCTTCATAAATAAGGAGAAAAGGTTATATTGGTTTGTAACAGCCATTGAATTACGATAGAATATGTCATGAAAGTTAAATCTTAGCGACACTTGCGACTTATATCGTTGTGAGAAGACATTTCTGCGTAAATAAGGAGAAAGGATGCCATTGGTATGCTATAGCCATTGCATTGCATTATAATCTGACAGAAACGATCAATTTTATACGAATTTTCGACTGATATCGTGGCGAGCGCACTTTTCTGTGTAAATAAGGAGACATGATACAATTGGATTGATATAGCAATTGCATAGCAATATAATCTGACAGAAATGTTCAATTTTATAGACATTTTTGGCTAATATAATGGTGGGCAAGATTTTCGGCATAAATAATGAGGAAAGATACTTTTGGTTCGTTATAGCCATTGCATTGCAACAGAAT
>NW_016997167.1:0-673 GCF_001483705.2 Eufriesea mexicana | reverse complement strand
CAGGAAAGTGAAAGCTATCCTAAAAAAACTGAGCCTAACCAAACGCGACCTAACTCAAACTAATGTGTCCCAAACACTACTGCTCGCCTCTGCAGAGTCGAGCAGTGTATGGTAGAGCAATGTAGAGCACGCGAATCCGCCGAATAGCAGATTATAGCGGAAAAGTCGAAGAAAACGTAACCTAACCTGACCAAACCTAAGCTAACCGAACGCAATATATCTCAACCTGACGTACCGAGACCGCTATTGTTGGCCTCCGCAGAGACAAACAGAGCGTATTAGAGCAATATAGGGCACAGAAATTCTCCGAATAGCAATAAAAGTCGAAGCGACACCCTCCAAACGGGACAAAACCTAATATAACCAAACGTAAAATAATACAACTTAACGTGGCGAGACCACTGTTGCAGGCAGCGCCAGAGCCAAGCACAATATACAGGAGAACATTGGAGCGCAGAGATCCTCTGCATTGCAGTGTTTAGCACAAAAGTCACATATGTCCAAACCCACCTTACCTAACCTAAGCTAACCAAATGTAGCCTAACACAACGTAACGTGCCGAGATCACTACTTCTGGCTTGCCCAGCGCCAAGCAGAACGTATTAGTGCTCAGCAGAGCGCAGAAAGCTGTGAAATAGAAGTGTATAGCACAAAAGTCGAAGCTACCCTATCC
>NW_016997166.1:0-552 GCF_001483705.2 Eufriesea mexicana | reverse complement strand
TGGCCTCCACAAAGACAAGCAGAGTATAGCAGAGCAATGTAGAGCGTAGAAATCCACCGAATAACGATGTATAGCGCATAAGACAAAGCTATACTCTTCTCACATAATCAACCATAACACTACCAAACGTATCCTAACAAGTCTATCGTGCCATTCTGGCCTCCGCAGGTTCGAGCAGAGTACAGTAGAGCAGACTAGAGCGCAGAAAGCCACCAAATAGCAATGTAAAGTACAAAAGTCGAAGTTATCGTGACCTAATCATACCTAGCATAATCTAACCAATCGTAGAATGACTAATCCGAACTAGCAGAGACCTCTATGGGTGGCCTCCCAGAGCCAAGCAAAACGCATTAGTGCACAGTAGAGCGTAGAAAACCACCAAACAGACGTGTATAGCATAAAAGTCAAAGTTATCTTATCCTAACCCTGCCAAACGTTACATAACCAAACGCTATCTAGCCCAAACTAACGTGCCCAGCCAACTATTTATTGCCTCCCCAGAGCCAAGCAGATGATGCTAGAGCGCAGTAGAGCGCAGAAATCCACCGAACA
>NW_016997165.1:0-384 GCF_001483705.2 Eufriesea mexicana | reverse complement strand
CTATATCCCGCCAATAGAATCTACCCTGCTTATTTAGGCAAGACAGGTAGTTCACCACGATAACAGTCGAAACTGACAATAATATTGAACTTCCCAGCCAGTTTCTATACTATTGAATTGGCTATAGCACGCCAATGGTACCTTTCCTCCTTATTTATACAAGAAAGTTAGCTCACCCCGATATTAGTCGAAAATGTCAATGAAATTGAATCTGCCAGGCACATTCTATATCACTGCAATGGCTATAGCTCGCAAATAGAATCTTTCCTCCTTATTTATGCAGGAAAGGTAGCGCACCACGATATTATTCGAAAATATCACTAAAATTGAATTTTCCAGCCAGATTCTGTAGCATTGCGAAGGCTATAGCAAGGCAGTTGAATC